>NW_006921697.1:2593077-2629426 GCF_000298275.1 Orycteropus afer afer
TTGCTGTAATTTTCCATTGACTTTAATCACAGCGCATGGTAGTACTAAGAGACATCCTAAAGAATCTCCTGTATTCCAGACATATTCTTCTTTACCTCCATTATGTAATGTCAATCCAATTTCCCCTTGGTAATCAGGATCTATCACACCAGATAGTACAGCAATGCCTTTCTTACCTGTTGATCCACAGGCATGAGGAAGCCAAAATGAGTGGGTGGTATTCTTAATTTCCAGTTCAGTGCAATCAGTATTGTGTCTCCAGACCGGAGTATTCTTCCCATTGGGACTAAAATCTCCAGACCCCCAAAGCATAGGGTAGCAGGGACAGGAAGCAAAAATTTTTTAGTGGGTCACTAGGGGTAATAGTTAGTGATACCACTTCCATTTCCACCCCTTGGTTCCTGGACCCATGAATCCTGGCTATTGGAGAAATAGCACTGTATATTGGATGCTGGTTTAGAGCATATACAGCCTCCTGGAGAACATTGCCCCAACCCTTCAAGGTGTTGCCCCATCTGGCGCTGTAATTGTGTTTTCAGTAGGCCATTCCATCACTCTATCAAGCAAGCTGCTTCAGGATGATGGGGAACATGGTAAGACCAGTGAATTCCATGAGCATAGGCCCATTGCTGCACTTCATTTGCTGTGAAGTGAGTCCCTTGATCTGAAGCAATGCTGCGTGGGATACCATGACAGTGGATAAGGCATTCTGTAAGTCCACAGATGGTAGTTTTGGCAGAAGCATTGCGTGCAGGGAATGTGAATCCATATCCTGAATAAGTATCAATTACAGTAAGAACAAAATGCTGTCCTTTCCATGATGGAAGTGGTCCAATGTAATCAACCTGCCACCACATTGCTGGCTGATCACCCTGAAGAATGGTTCCATATCACAGACTCAGTGTTGGTCTCTGTTGCTGGCAGATTGGGCACTCAGCAGTGGCAGTAGCCAAATCAGCCTTGGTAAGTGGGAGTCCATGTTGTTGAGCCTATGCATAACCTCCATCCCTGCCGCCATGACCACTTTGTTCATGAGCCTATTGACCAATGACAGGAGTTTTTGTTGCTGTTGTTATGTGCCATCAAGTCGGACCCGACTAATAGCAACCCCTCCTTGGGTTGCCAAGGCAGTATCACTATGGAAGTAGATTGCCCAACCATGATAGCTGGTTTCCACTGAACGTGTCATCCTATCCACCTGATTCCTAAAGTCCTCCTCTGCCAAGGTCATCTTTTGGTGGGCATTCACATGGGACACAAATATATTTACTCCTTTGGCCCATTCAGAGAGATCTATCCACATACCTCTTCCCCATATATCTTTGTCACCAATTTTCCCATCATGCTCCTTCCAAGTCCCAGACCATCCAGCCAAACCATTAGCCACAGCTCATGAATCTATATATAATCACACATCTGGCCATTTCTTATTCCATGCAAAGTGAAAAGCCATATGCATGGCTCAAAGTTCTGCCCATTGGGAGGATTTCCCTTCACCACTGTCTTTCAAGGAAGTCCCAGAAAGGGGCTGCAGTGTTGCTGCTGTCCACTTTCTAGTGGTGACTGCATATCGTGCAGAACCATCTGTAAACCAGGCATGGGTTTTCTCTTCCTCAGTCAATTGATCATAAGGAACTCCCCAGGAGGCCATAGGTGCAGACTAGGAGAGGGAAGGTAATGTGACTGGAGTGAAGACCACAGGCATTTGGGCCACTTCCTCATGCAAATTACTTGTTCCTTCAGGTCCTGCTTGAGCCCAATCTCTGATATATCACTTCCATTTAATGATGGAGTGCTGTTGTGCACATCCAACTTTATTACTCTGTGGGTCAGACAACACCCAGTTCATGATGGGCAGTTCAGGCCTCATGGTGACTTGGTGTCCCACAGTTAGGTGTTCAGTCTCTACTAAAGCCCAGTAACAAGCTAAAAGCTGTTTCTCAAAAGGAGAGTAGTTATCTGCAGAGGATGGCAGGGCTTTGCTCCAAAATCCCAAGAGTCTGCATTGTAATTCACCAATAGGGACCTGCCAAAGACTCCAAACAACATCTCTATCTACTAAAGACACTTCAAGCACCATTGGATCGGCTGGATCATATGGCCCAAGTGGCAGAGCAGCCTGCACGGCAGCCTGAACCTGTTGCAGGGCCTTCTGTTGCTCTGGGCCCCATTCAAAACTAGCAGCTTTCTGAGTCACTTGATATACAGGCCGCAGCAACATATCCAAATGAGGGATATGTTGCCTCCAAACTCCAAAGAGGCCCATCAGATGTTGTGCCTCCTTTTTAGTTGTGGGGGATGCCAGATAAATAACTTATCCTTCACTTTAGTAGTAATATCTCGACATGCCGACACCATTGGACCTCTAGAAATTTGACTGAGGTGGAAGATGCCTGAATTTTTTTTGGGTTAATTTCCCATCCTCTAGCATGCATATTCCTCACCAATAAGTCTACAGTCATTGATACTTCTTCCTTACTAGGTCCAATCAGCATAATGTCATCAATATAATGGACCAGTGTGATGTCTTGTGGAAGGAAAAGGCGATCAAGATCTCTACGGACTAAATTATGGCATTGTGCTGGAGAGCTGATATACCCCTCAGAAAGCACTGTGAAAGTATACTGTTGGCCTTGCCACCTGAAGGCAAACTGCTTCTGATGGTCCTCTGAAATTGGTATTGAGAAAAAGGCATTGGCCAGATCAATAGCTGCATACCAAGTACCAGGAGATGTACTAATTTGCTCAAGCAATGAAATCAGGAACAGCAGCTGCAATTGGAGTCACCACCTGATTAAGTTCACAATAATCTACTCTCATTCTCCAAGATCCATCTATTTTTTGCACAGGCCAAATAGGTGAATTAAATGGGGATGTGGTGGGAATCACCACCCCTGCACCCTTCAAGTCCTTGATGGTGGCAGTAATCTCTGCAACCCCTCCACGGATGCAGTATTGCTTTTGATATACTATTTTTGTAGGTAGAGGCAGTTCTAATGGCTTCCACTTGGCTTTTCCTACTATAATAGCCCTTACTCCACATGTCAGGGACCCAATGTAGGAATTCTACCAATTGCTCAGTATATCTATTCCAATTATGCATTCTGGAACAGGGGAAATCACTACAGGATGGGTTTGGGGACCCACTGGACCCACTGTGAGACTCACCTTAGCTAAGACTCCATCAGTAACTTGACTTCCATATGCCCCCACTCTGACTGGTGGGCCACAATGACGCATTGGGTCTCCTGGAATTAGTGTCAATTCAGAGCCAGTGTCTAGTAATCAAAAGGAGGCCTCCTGGAGGCAGAACTCTCTCTGACTGCTGGTTGAGGAAGATGTGCTGCTGAAAAAGACACGAGCTGCTGAAAGAGACACGTGCTGCTGGGAAAGAGATGCAAGAGACAGGCATTGCTGAGTAAGATGCCGAGGGACATTCACTGCTGAGGGAGAGACTGTGAGAGACTTGGCTGAGAGACGGTGGGCTGGAAGAGAGACTGAGCATTCTTCCTGAACTTGAATTGTAGCCTGGTGCTTCCCTAATAAACCCCATAATCTGTGAGTTCTGTGTGGCCACTGCAGCAAAATATCGAACCCAGGAGAGAGGTGGTGGTTGCTTTGGGAGGAACAGTTGGTGAAAGGGCTGGAGGGAGGCAGCATGTCTGGCCTTGCAGTAATAGGCCTTGGGTTACTGCTGGTAATCCTGCCTTCCTCTTGTGAGATTAGAGGAGGTCAGAACATGTATCCTCCTTGCCCTTTTTGCACACCTTTTGGAGCTCACTTGGACTTAACTTTAGTTATAGGTCTAGCAGTAACAATGGACAGTTCCTAAGAACATTCAGCAATGTCTTCCATGCCCTTTGCCTCAGGCAATGACTCAGCAGAAACAGTTGGGTTAATCCCATCAAACTGAGGTGGGGAGATAATGGTTTTATAGTAATCCCTTCAGATGGGAGGGATTCAACAGAATTTATAGGCTTCATATCCTGATCTTTCTGGCTGTCTGCCCATATGTCCCTATTCCAAGTTTCAGGATCCCAGTTTTTCCCAATCAATGCCCTCACTTTAACTTGAGACACCATTCTGGGTTAGTAATTTAATTGGTGTTGTAATTCAGCCACCCTTACAATAAGACTCTGGGTTTGGTTTTTCGCAATATTGGCTCTGTTACTAGAAGAAATAAGCTTTATTTCAGAGAACTGGAAGCATTGAGGTCTTTTATGAGGTGCTTAAGCTGTGGCTCAGCAGCCCTGAGCTCATCTTGCTCTTTCATCACTTTGTCTAATGTAAGTAGGGCCAATCAACCAACTTCCTTATTCTCCTCATGTTGACAAAACTGCAGAAAAGTATCAAATATGAGATCACCAAGAGCCTCACTTCTGAAAAGTACTTGATCTATTGGTGGTGCTATTTTGCGTATTAATGTTGCCACTTCATGCCACAGATTAGCAGGGCCCTCTTTACTAACTCCTCTTTACTAATGGAGGCAGGGTCATCAGTGCCTTTAAGATTAATGAAATTGGAGAACCACTTTAGGAAGCCCATCTTTATGATTTTGTTTCTCTAGACCCCACTCTCGGTACCAAATATGTTAGACTGGGTTCTCTAGAGAAAAACACCAGTAAAGCTTATGTAGATAGAGAAAAAGAGAAATTTATCTTAGGAAAATGGCTCACACACTTATAGAAACTGGCAAGTCCCATGTTCTTGGATCAAACATCAAGCTGGAGGTTTTTCTCCACTCACACAGCTGTAGGGGTTTAGGAGCTCAAGGTTGGCAGGCAGTATTCTGGCTATTGACTCCAACGAATGACAAATCCAAGATCTCCAGGCTAAATGGTAGATTGTTCACTCATAGACAGTAGTGGGCAGCATAACAGAATCCCAATCCACAGAAGAGTGTCTCTTTTCCCAGGATGTCCATAAATATACTGGAAGCAGGCCACATCCTAGGGGAAACTCTCTTTCAACAGATTGGCTGCTCAAAACATATACATCTGATCCCATCATTGGAACAACTCACATCACAATTCCTTAAACCACATAGAATTGTGGTCCAGCCAAGTTGACACACAGCTCCAACTATCACAGTACTGGTTTCATTTACATTTTTCTTTCTTTAAAAAATAAATTTACTTTTGGCATTCTAATTGATTCAAAGGCAAATGCTATCCAGATGGTATGAGAAGGTGGCAAGAATCGCAAAGGTAGTACTTAAATGATTGAAATTTGGGGAATACTGGCAAAATGGTTTAAATCAGATGTCAGCAATTTCCCTTTTTTTTCTAAGAACATGCCAGAGTGCAAATATTTTAGGCTCTCGAGCCATAAGATCACTGTCACAAGTACTCAATTCTTGTGGTGTGCCAAAACAGCCAGAGACAATACATAAACTAATGACACGGCTGTGTTACCATAAAACTTTCTTTATGAACACTGAATTTCATATAATTTTCATTTATCATGAAATATTCTTCTTTTGATTTTTTCCAACCATTTAAAACTGAAAAAATCATTCTTTGATTATAGGCCATACAAAATCAAGCAGTGGTCCAGAAAATTTGCCAACTCCTGATTTCAAGCACAGCCTTGTATTCTATCTTTAGTCTACCAGTTACCAGTATAACCTTGCACAGATTATTCACCTCAATTATCTCATCTATATAATGGGGAAAAAAGTAGTATCAATCCATAAGGTTGGTGCAATAAATAAATTAAATGAATATTTATAAAGTGGGTGCCAAGTGAGTTTACAGGATATAATTAGCCAGCTGTTGGAACAAAGTGGCCTCCAGGTTGTCAATTTCCCAATCATTGGAGGCTGGATATTTCCTTCCCTACTTCTCCACAAAGGCAGCCATGCACCTGGGTACTCATCTCTTCTACTTTGGGATGTGTTTCCAGAAACTGTTCTCTATAGGGTAGTAGGGTCCTGAAGGCTGAGTCTGAGAATGCCCAAAGATCTTGTCATCATTAACATCACAGGCCCTGAATTGGGAGCAAGTCAAACTCAAATTTGCATTCCATCTCAATTCCTTCTTCAAAATTAGTGTTATGAACCTTTCAGAAATATGCTGCTGACAGCTGATGATCACAGTCGTTCTCAAACATTACTATACATAAAAATCACAAGTAAAAACTGCAGATTTCTTTTCTAAATCAGTGGGTCCAGAAATCGGCTTTATAACAAATGCCCCAGTGATTCTGCTGCAGATGATTCATGGAGAACAGTTTGGAAATTGTTGCAAGGATGGAGTACAATCTACCCAGGTGAGACAGACTTCTGAAATTCTCATTAATAGTATTTCCATATCTATTTAACTGCCTTATTTGCAGAGAAAACCTGGATTATAATATTTGTCATATTGCCAAAAAAAAAAAAAAAAAAAAGTCTGTGCAGACAAGTTTACCCCCTCTGTCTTTTCTCGTTCCTATTTCTTCTAAACTTCCTGGATTAGAAAATCATTTATACCACATTCTCTACTTAGATCATGTGCTGATTACCATATGCAATTAACTATGCCAGCACAATCTCAAAGGACTAGGGCTATTTACAGCTTCTTAGATAGAAATTCCCGAGTAGAATCTTCATCTTTAGTAGACTAATAAAATATCACCCCCAAAAGACTACTGCCTATAATCTCATTCTAATAAACAAACCCCTCAAGAAAAAATCAAACTATAGTTGTTGTTGTTGTTAGATGTCGTTGAGTGGACTCTGACTTATAGTGACCCTACGTACAACACAATAAAACACTGCACGGTCTTGTGCCAACATCACAATCCTTGCTATGCTTGAGCCCATCATTGAAGCCACTGTGTCAATCCATCTCATTGAGGGTCTTCCCCTTTTACGCTGACCCTCTACGAAGCATGATATCCTTCTCCAGGGGCTGGTCCCTTCCAACAATATGACCAGAGTATGAGAGACAAAGTCTGACAATTCTTGCTTCCAAGGAACATTCCTACTGCACTTCATCCAGGACAGATTTGTTTGTTCTTCTGGCAGTCCACGGTATTTTCACCACTCGTCTGTCAATCCTACTTCCATTCCATAGTGATACTGGCTCGGAAACCCAAGGAGGCGTTGCTATGAGTCGGGGCTGACTCGACAGCAAAACAACAACAACATGGTTAAGGCAAGGAGCTTTTGTGATGTAGTGCTTTTGGCATTTGATTGCTAACTGAAAGATTGGTGATTTGAACCTATCAGCTGCTCCATGGAAGAAAAATGAGGCAGTCTGCTTCCATAAAGATGCACAGCCTTGGCAACTCTGTAGGGGTCACTATGAGTTGGAATCAACTTAATGGCAGTGGGACTTAACACAGAAAGAGAAGGCTCCTGTGGAGAAAGTTGCATAGAGGCAATGAGACACTTATAAGTGATAATTCTTGGGTACATACATGTGTTACTGCGTTTAATCTTCACATCACTCTATGAAGTATTATTGAAATTATTGCCTTTTCACAGATGAAGAAAATAATGCATAGAAAGGAGGAGTTTTCCAAAATTACACCAGGAAGTGACTCCAGAAGCCAGAACTTTAACCACTAAACTACATCTCATATGATCCAGATCTCAATAGTCCCAACTATTGTCACAACTCTCCCAGCTCAATTTTATGAGCTGGATATTTATGTACCTCCTCCAGAATGTCTCTTGGCATTTGAAAAAGGATAAGTTCTTAACCAAGACTCAACACTGCTCTTCTAACCATGTGGCTTTTGAGTTCTTCACTTAACTTCTATAAGCCCCAATTTTCTAGCTGTTAAATGTAGTTAAGATTACCAGGACACCTGTCTTGCAGATATGCTGTTACTTATGAAATTCAAGTAAGAACATATGTGAAAGTCCTCTGAAAACTATTTTAAAAAAAAAAAAACTTATTGAAAATAATAATTTCCCAACCTGTCATTTTCATACATTATTTGAAAGTATTGAGAAGGAAAAAGAGTGCGCTTTTTTTTTTTTTTTTTCATGAAACTCTCTGTGTTAACAGTCAGGTTTTCCAGAGATCTGGGGTAGATTGTAAAGCACTAAATCTGCAAGATCTTTTTGGGGAACTGGCAATCACCCCTTCTAAGTGAAGGTGGAGTATTTGTCTTGGCTGCTTCTATATATCAGAAATTGTAGAGATTTGATTATCAGATGAACTAGGTGCTAGTCATTGTCCTGTCACTAATCTTCAGTGTGTATTTTCCTTTTCTCTTCTAGGAGAGACAGAGCTGGTTGACGGGTAAGAAAGTGGTTTCAGAAATCAGACTACCAGTGTTAAATCTCAGCTCCATAAATTCCTCATGTGTGACTTTGGGCAAATCAAATTCACCTGTCTCAGTCTCTCAGTATTATAAAAACTATAAGAAAGAACAGCAACTTACTTTGAAATACATCTACATAAAGACCAATAAAGCTAGAAATTGATGAATATACAGAAATGTGATACAGCATTAAAAAAAATTAATGAATAAACAGATAGATGAGATATGCTAAAGAAGCTATAATTAAATATTCACAATAGGACCTACATGGTAGGTGTATGGGTGTTTGCTGTATAATTCTTTCAACTTTTCTTGTGAGCATTTATTTTCATAATAAAATGTTGGGAAATCAAAAAAGGCAACAACAAGGTTATTTGAAGAGTTGAACGAGGATCAAGATTATGGTCCCCTCCAGTTGTTATAATACATAAGTTAGGTGAACAGAGTCATGACATGCATGATCAGGGTGAGAAGCTAAGCCACACGGTACACAAACTAGGTGGACAGACAGGAGCAAGGATGTAGCCACAGAAGTATCAAAAACCAGGAGGTATACACAAATAAAAAAGAGCAGGACTCTGTGCAAGGAATTCTTAATATGGGTCAGATGGAAAATAAAGACAGTTTGTCTTTATTGCAATCAAAATCTATAACACATCCATTTAGTAGGAGAAAAGCACTAGATATGGAGTCAAGTAAGCCTGATTTCAAACCTCTACCTGCTTTAATAGTTGTATGACAGTCCCAGACCAGACCTGTTGCTACTAAGTCAATTCATACTTATGTGTGAAAGAATAGAACTGTGCTCCATAGGGTTTTCAATGGCTGGTTTTTCAGAATTAGATAGTCAGGCTTTTCTTCCAAGGTGCTTCTGGTTGGATTTGAACTCCTAAATTTTTGGTTAGCAATGAAGCACATTAACCATTCGCACCACCCATGGACTCCAAAACATAATAGGGCACATTCACAAGGAATATCTATTCAACTACCATTAGCTCAACTGTAAGTGTGAGGTAATGGTAACTGTGCTCCCGCTATGACATCATGACCATAACTGATTGGAACAATCATATTCTCTCACTTCAGAATTTGAACAGAGAGACATAGACTCTTGGGAATGGGTCACATTAAAGGCAAAACAATGAAGCAAAGATCATGAAATTCCAAGAGCTGAGTTTTCTGGAGTTGACCTAGTTCCCATCTTTCCTGGGGCTGATCTGTTCCTTTAATCCAGAGAAAACAACAACAACATTATGTTTCAAAAAAATTCCAATTTTTGCTTAAGCAAGCTAGGGTTGGCTTTTTTTCTGTATAACCAAAAAATACATTTACTAATAAATAATTTTAATTTTCTAATTCAAGAATTTTCTTAAAGTTTCTTGGCCTTGGTTTCCTAATCTATAAATGGAAAAAACAATACTTTCCCTAGGAATTGTTGTACAAACCAAAGAAGACTCAAACAAACAAACTCACTGCTATCAAGTCGGATCCCACTCATAGTGAACCCTCCTTGGGTTTCCCAAGCGATATCACTACGGAAGTAGATTGGGAAGACTAACCTTCCCTCCAAGGAGTAGCTGGTGGGTTTGAACTGCCAGCCTTCTGGTTAGCAGTCAAATGCCTTAGGCACTATGCCACCAGAGCTCCTTATCATAGCACATAGTAAATATTCAACAAATATAATTTAAAGTGAATCTGAGTTTCAGAATAGCTAGATCTTTCTGAACAAGGACTTGGAAGCACCTTATTTAAATGAAGCATGTATAGTCATACAAAAAGAAACAGAATGCTGACAGTTAAGAACAAGAAAGATGATTATTCAGTTTGAAATTTGGTCTTAAAAGTAACTTTCTGACTGAAATTTCAAAAACCTACTAAAAAACTCAAAACACCAAACCACTGCCATCAAGTCAATTCCAACTCATGGGCACCCTATAGGACAGAGTAGAACTGCTCCTTCAGGTTTGCAAGGCTGTAAAACATTATGGAAGCAGACTCCCTCATCTTTCTCCCGCAGAGTGGCTGGTGGTTTCGAATTGCCAACATTTTGGTTTGCAGCCAAATGTTTTAGCCACTACATCACCAGAGCACCTTAAAACCTACTCACTTCCATTTAAATATTCTGACTAGAATTTCTGTTGGGTTTCTTCATTGTGCTGCTGATGATTTGAAAGGGAAAGATGTACAAAGCAACTGTACAGGAAATAAAAGCTGGATGGAGAGATAATGTATCTTTCTTAACCTCAGAGAGACTAGTTAGAATTTATCTGGCAGTAGTCAAGACATTCAAGGATTTTTGATTTGGATTATCCTAGGAACAATAAGAGATTTTGTCATCGAAATTGAGGTAGTGGTGGGGGTGGGTGGAGGCAGGAAACATGAAATATCTAAGAACAGAATTAATCCAACTAGAAGAACTGTAACTAAGAAAAAGAAAAGGTTTTTCTGAAAGTCAAAATGTGAGGCAAAGCTTAGATGCTTGACAAAAATTGAGAATTAGTGAGAGATGTCAATTTATCCCTAGCAATTATTGTCCTTTCAATCTTGTTCCACCCATTACTTCTCTTTAATTCAACTACTTAGTTATCTTAAAATAAGAGATGATAGATAGATAGATAGATATGGATAGTCTAGATAGATAGACACACACACAGAGAGAGAGAGATTAAGGTAATTGTGAACTTCATTTTAGTTATCTATGTCTTAATCCAGTGGTTCTCAAATTATGTTCCCCAAATCAGCAGTATCAGCATTGTCTAGAAATTGTTAGAAAAGCAAGTTCTCAGATCCTGGCTCAGAGGTACTGAATCACACAAATTCTAGAGGTGGGATTCAACAATCTGTGTTTGTATACACCTTCCAAATGATTTTAAAGTTCGCCAAAGTTTGAGAACCACTGTCTTAACTAAACCATTGGTCTTACAAAGCCAAGGCTCTACCATGTATTCAATGGCAGCTACCAAATCTGTGGATTTGTTGAGCTATAGTCTTATAGAAAATAGTTCACCTTCTTATGACTTATTTTGGATTTTCAAGCTTATTTGCAATTCGCAAGGTAGTCAGTCATTCTTCCTGTGACTACCTTATCAATCAACCTGATTGGGGGCCATTTACATTGCACTTATATGTCCCTCTGTCCAAAAGCATACCACTTTCTACTGACTGAATAGTATATGCAGAAAAGAAGAACCAAAAAGGCATTACAAAAATTATACAGAAGGAAGAAGTTGATAAAAAAAAAAAATATGGCAACATTAATTTTAGAGATAGAAGAGATAACTAAAGATTAGATTGATGGTGAGGAAATTAACAGAAAAAGAAATGTTTTATTTTTATTCACTGTTTGCTCCTTTCCACCATTCTTTTCTCCCCTGTGCCTCCCTCCATTACAAAACCCAGCCAGTACCTCCTCCCTTAGAGTTACTTGAAATCATATCATTTTAACTGAATTCAATTCCAGCTTCTAGACTCCTTCCTATAGGGATACTTGTTTCTACAATAGGATTAGATGATGTTTAAGATTAGTTCCGCCTCTGACTTGAGAACCATTTGTGCAAAGCAATTTAGTACAGGGAAAGTGGTTGGTTTAGAGTATGGACTCTTGAGAGTCAGAAAATTCACAATCCAAACCCAGCTCCATCACTTAACAGCTGGGAGAACTTGAGCACTTAGAACTTAGAACTGTCTGAGTTACCTCAGCTGAAACATGGGGGTAATAAAAGTACCTCTTTCACAGGATTAAATGAAGATTAAATGAGACCATCTACGTAAAGCATTTAGAACTGTATCTGGCACATATCAAGGGCTTGATTAATGTGAGCTATTAGAATTATTATTATATTGCTTCTGAAATGCTTCTCAGACTTCAGCAGCATGTTGAGCATTTCCAGGCATAGCAACAAGACAGTGCAAAGCTCAGGGGATAAAGGTAAATGTGTGAGGGTAGCTAAATTGGAAGATAGCTGGCAACACAGCATTCCACCCATTTATTTAAAAATTTGTTGCATTTCTATACAAGGTCACAAGACTTTTATTTGAATTACAGCAGTGGTTCCCAGGGAAAGAAGGGGCTTTTTGCCCCAAGAGGCCATCTGACAATATCCTCAGACATTTTTGGTTGTCACAACTGGAAGTTGCTACTGGATTCTGTTGGATAGAGGCCTGGGATTGTTGCACAACATTTTATGGAGCATAGGTCAGTCCCCTCACAACAAAGAATTATCTATCCCAAAATGTCAACAGAGCTGAGGTTTGAGAAATGGTGAATTACAGCATAATGTTAATTTGTTTTAATAAGGCTTGATGCAATTATCAAGAATGAATGACCTCTAAGAACTCTCCAACTCAAAGCTTGATGTATGCAGTTGACACTCAACTTCAAACTTAAGTCAAGAGGGCACAGTACCATTTTCTTCTTTCCCCATGACAAATTAAATTTTAAAATGATGTTAGATATTAAATTTTAATAATAAAGCATTAGGTGAAATTTTTCTTGCTAAACCCCCCCCCCAAACACAGCAAAAAGATGTTAGAGCTGATAGAAACTTTGAAATGACCTAGTGACTAGATTCTAATGGAACCCTTTCATCCCATTCCACAGATAAACAAACTGAGACTTAGAAAAGTGAAGAGACTTGATCAAGGGTACATAACTGCTACAAGCATCAGAAGGTCCAGATTCATCCAGAGAACTTATTTAGCTTATTGGTCATACAGTCATAATATCAAGGGTTCACCATGGGTCCCTTCATGCATATGCTTTGCTTTTTTCCAATGATCATAGTCTTTATATCTGTTCCTAACTCTGAAAGTCCCTGAGTAAGGATCTCACAAGATGGTGCCCATCCAAAAATAAATAAATAAGTGACAGCAAACCCATTGCCATTGAGTTGATTCCAATTCATGGTGACCCCATGCATGCAGCGTAAAACTTCCCAGGGTTCTCAAGGCTATGACCTCTTAGAAGCAGATCACCAGGACTTTCTTCCAAGGATCCTCTGGGTGGTTCTGAACTACCAACTTCTCTGTTAGTAATTGAGCACTTAACTATTTGTACCACCCGGGACTCCTATGATGGTGGCAGTAGGAATAATAATAATAAAGATCCAAATGGCATTGAAAAAAATGGCAAAATGTGCTTATTGAGTAACTGTGACAACCATTGATGCAAGAAGAGAAGGAATAAAAAGAGGTCTTCAGTTCCCAGACTGGGTGATTTGGAGGATGGTGGTTGAATAACAGACAGAAAAGTCAGCAGGTGGCTTGGGATAGCAGGTTACATGTGTTGCTTTTCAAGTGTTACCCTTTAGTCTGTAAAGTCTGGTAAGGGATGGAGGGGATAACAGTGTCAGGGAGGTCTGTAAGAACACAGAGTGAAGAAACCACATTTGTTGGTTATGAAGCCACTATGATCCCTGAAAAGAACAGTAGCTTCAGAAGTGAAATCCAGATTACTCAGAAGTATCATGGCGTAGTGCCTAAGGCATTTGACTGCTAACCAGAAGGCTGGTGGTTCAAACCTACCAGCCGTTCCTCAGGAGGAAGATTGGGCAATCTACTTCCGTAGTGACACTGCCTCAGAAACCCAAGGAGGGGCTGCTATGAGTCAGATCCGACTCAACAGCAGTGAGTTTGGTTTGGCTTTCTGGTATCAGGAGCACAACTATCTTCCAGTCCGGGACTCCACGTGGTCCACACAGGGCTGAGCTAAACACTCCAGAGAGGTCCTGCTCGCTCTGATGTGCTACAGTTCTCCTGTCATTCCACTGTAAAATAATATTTATAATAAAGATCTTTCCCTTGGGGAAAATAGTACAAAGATAAGAGAGCATTTAGAGTAAGAAAGTATAAGAAAAATAATATTAAAAAAAAAAAAAGATTAAAAAGCTACCTGACAATGCTGCAAAACCTGCTTAATTTTTACTAATTTTGTCCACACTCATCATTTCCCATGTTACAGCTGCTGCTTGCAACTCCAAGTCTCATCCCTGGTACTGACTTTTTCCTTGTTTCTAGGGCACAGCATCCATCACCAATGTCCTTTGCCTTCCCACCTGTCCTTCCCACCTGTGCTCACAGCAGAATGCAGCCACTTTTCTCTTAGTCACTGATGCGCAGGAGACTAAGGAATCACTGTCCATTGCTCTCAGAGTCGCCCACAGCTTTATGACCCAGGAAGTCTGTCCCAGCAACAGCAAGTTGGGGCACCTCAGTGCCCTTCCATCAAAAGCTACCTTTCGTTCATACTTAAATTTTTTTGTTGATTTCAATGGCCCAAACAGGAAAACATTCTCTCTTAACATTGAGCTCTAGGAAGGCCAGCTTGGGTCCATGATTTCTTCACCTCTGCCAGTACCAACAGGCAAGTCACTTCTTCCGTAGGCAACTAATAGCACAGTGCCATACATCCAGTAGCAAGCTGAAAGAAATGCATCTGAAATTGGGATCATGCTTCTGTGAAAGGCAACTGCAGGAAGCTGGTACTGGCAGTGACCGTGAACGTTGCACGCAGCACAGCATGCCCAACACACTCATGGTTACTTCCATACACATCCAGTTACACACTCATGACAGGCATATCCTGTCACACACACACAGAGTTAAACACACGGCACACTCTCAGTTACACATCCAGGACCATCTATACAGTCCCCCACATGTACCCGGTTACACACACAGTTATGGATGCATAGCCTATGTTATAGTCAGTGTCTGGCTTTTTCTCTCTCTCACTCACACACACACCCTTTACACACACAAACAACCTCATACAGTCAGTGCGCACACATCCAATTTCACAAGTACTTATGTACACAAAGCGCCAACACTGAGCCCAGACCTACAGTGGTCCCACGCTGGGGGCAAGTCCACACAACCAGGCAGCCCACCTACACGCTGGGCAGACACCCAGCCCACTCCTGCGGCAAAGCCGAGTTTCCCGAGTCCGAAGACCGCGAGCCCCCAGCCCCGCTGAGCCGCGCCACCCGGGTCGCGTCCCGACAAGCACACGTGGGCTCCGGGCCCCTGACCCCCAGGCGCACTTGCCGCACCTACCGGCTGCCCCAGGCGAGAGAGAGAGGCGCCCCAGCAGACTGAATCAGCCACCCCTAGCCGCGGAGCCGAGCTTCTGCCGCCGCCGCCGCTGCCGCCGCTGCGCTCCCAGCCGCTGCCTGCGCCCTCCCCGCCGCCCCCTCGGGTGTCAGCTCCAGCCCCCGCGCTGGGGGGCCAGCGGGCGCCAGGCGCGGGCTCCTGGGCTGCTGATAGCAAAACCCCAGCCCCGGCTCACCTGGGCGCACCGTGCATCGTCCTCCTTCCCGACCGAGCCAGGCTCCGCAGGCTCAACAGCCCCCAGCCCAGGCGGTCCCCGCTGCCCTGCAGGCTGCCACCCCCATTGGGCGCCAGGGACCTCGGAGGCGCGGCCCAGGTGACGGGCGCACAAGGGAGTGGGTACGCGGGCAGGCAAGAAGGACCTCACCCCCTCAGGGCTGGCCAGCAGGCGCCTTCCCTTGAAAGAGCGTTACCCATTCAATGAAGGTGGGAAGAGACTCCCTGGCTCACTGCTCCTGAGTGACCTTGGACAAGTTGCTTAACCTCTTTGACGGCCCATTTCCTCTACTGAAAGGTAATAAATATGAAAGTGCTTGTGGCTTCTGTGCCAGGGGAAACCCTGCCCCTCTATAGCTTACTTCCTTCTCATTCCTCTGACCCTGCCAGGCCAGGGTTAGTTTGAGAGGAGGGTTCACAGTCAACTTCCTAGCAGAAATAAGGCTCCGAGTTTTCCGGAGACATGTTCCACTTGCCTGAAGTCTCCCAAAGACTGCACATACGCCTTAGTTATATTATTTGCGGTTCAAACCCACCAGCCACTCCTCGGAAGGAAGGCTGGGCAATCCTACTTCCGTAGTGACACTGCCTCGGAAACCCAAGGAGGGGTCGCTATGGGTCTGGGCTGACTCGACGGCACATAACAACAACAACAACAACAACCCTGGTCCCGAGGTAACCTATTCTCCCAGCTCTGACCATTTGTGATCCTGAGCATGTGATTAGACTGGAGCCAAGCCTCAGTCCTCCCATCTGTAAAACAGGAACCATAAAGGCATGATTGTGTAACTTAGCAAATTGTAATACTGAAAAGAACTGTGACAATGAGAAATATTTTTTTTTTTCCTAAACACATCAGACAAAAGCCTGAAATTCCAGGGACAAAACGATGCAAGAGTTAAAGAAGGCATATTGAGAAGAGGAGAGCAGAGCTTTCTTTCACTAAGAGAATGAGGGAGCCAAAAGGCCTGCTGGGCAGATAATTCATCTCCTTGATGACCACTGAGGCTGCCTAGAAGCTTCACGAAACAGACTAAGAAGATGTGGACAGTGATTAACTCCAAAAAGCTAATAAATCTTGCAAGAAAATCTTTAAGATTATTCATTTACAACTGTGAGCATAACTCAAGTGACCTGAAAGTTTAAATTGATCAGCCTGTTCATGCCAGGAACTGCTGAGCTGGTTCCTCTGTTTCTTTTTCTGTCAAGATTCCCATCAGCTCTCGTTTACTTCTTCTTTTGTCAGGCTCTGTCTTTCTCACTGTGTATGTTATTATTATTTTTTTTCCCCCAATCTTACTCTAAAACATTTTCTCTCTTCTATCTCTCTCTTCTGATCTCAGTCTTCCCTATCCTATGTATCTCTTTACCTTCCTTCTTCTGTTTCTCTATCTCAACCCCTCCCACTCTCAGCCACTTCCACTCATTACTCCTTTCCTTGAGTCCCTACGTGGTGCAAAGGCTTAAGCACTTAAGCATTGTGGCTATTAACCAAAAGGTTGGCAGTTCAACCTTATCTAGAGTTGCCTCAGAAGAAAGACCTGGCTATCTATTTCCAAAAGACCACTGCTTTGAAAAGCCTATGGAATACAATTTTACTCTGCAACACATGAGGTTGCCACCATTCCAAACTGACTCAAAGGCAAATGGCAGGGTGAATGGCACTTCTCTCCCTGGCATGCATGTGTCTTGAATCTTTTTTCATCTTATGTCTCTCATTCAAGTTTTTTTTTTTTTTTGAGTGGAGAAGGTGTAGTATATTTCTCTAATAGTAATAAGATCCAAACTTAAACGTATCACTACCCTACTTCCCTCATCAACTTTCTGTTAAAAGACACCATTATCACAGGAGTTCGAAGCCTGATAATTCTACCTCTGGTTCCCTTCCCCTCATTCTCTGCTCAACTACGTGCTGGTGCTGAGTGTTCAGCCCCCATCTGCCACTTGTAAGGAGCCTTTGTGGTGCCATGGTTAAGCACTCAGCTTCTAACCATAAGGTCAGTGGTTCAAACCCACCAGCTGCTCTGTGGGAGAAAGATATGGCAGTCTGTTTCTATAAAGATTACAGCCTTGGAAACCCTATGGAGTAGTTCTCCTCTGTCCTATGGGGTGTCGGAATTGACTTGATGACACATAACACAGAATTGTCACTTGTGTCTGTCCCTTCCTTCTTATTCCTATGGAACCTAGTCATATCTTTTCTGGAATCATCAGAAGGTTTGCTAACTCATCTCTGCCCCTCCAGTCCATCCTCTTCACTGATGATAGCATTGCTTTTCCCAAGTAGATCCCATAGTACCACTTTCTGGCTCTAAAATCCTTAATGCCTGTACAAGTCAGAAAATGGCTTTCCCTAAAATACTCACATCCTAATCCCCAGAAATTTTGCATATATTATTGTACACAGCAAAAGGCCCTTTGCAGATGTGACTAAATTAAGGACTTTGAGATAGGAAGAGTATCCTTGATTGGATAAGTCCTTAAAAGGGTCCTTTAAGGTAAAAGAAAGAGAGAAGAGATAGAATGACATGATACAAGGAAGACTTGACCAGCCATTGCTGACTTTGAAGATGGACATTGAGGCCACAAGTCAAAAAATTCAGAAGGACTCTAGAAGCAATGAAAAGAAGAAAACAGATTTCTCCCTAAAGTCTCCAAATGGAACACAGCCTTTCTGACACCTTGATTTTAACCTAGTGAGATTCATGTTAGACTTATGATCTACAGGACTGTAATGTAATAAATGTGCTTTGCTATAACCAACTAAGTTTGTGGTGATTTGTTACAGCAATAATAGGAAACTAATACAATGTCTCTCTTTACTTTTCAAGTTCCACTCAAATTTCTCATCTTATTAAAAGTACTCTAAGGTAAACCCTACTTTCCTTTCAGCTATCTCACTAGTCTTATGTTCCAAACAATCTATTCCCTGAACACATTCTATTCTTCCCTCTGCTGTGCTAGTACTCATGATATCCTCTCTTCTAGAATGCCCTCCTCCAAGTCCTTCCACCCCTTAATGCCTATTACTCCATGGAATTGGTCCTGATTGCTCCTTCAATTGCATAGAACCATTTGTATTTCTCAACATATATCTTATATTCCATTCATTTTAAATGGTGCTTTCTGATTGTAGAGAAGGGAACAAGAGAGTGTTCTGCACAGCTTGGGAGTCTTCCTGACTCTCTACTCCCTAAACACTTTGTCCGTACCTCTACTGTGGCAGTTACCATCATATTGTGTTTTCTCTTAGTTATTTATAAACCTTCAAGGCCCCTGGATTGTGAGCGCCTCACAGATGGAGACCAGATCTTATTCCCCTTTATATGTCCCCAGTCCCTAGACTCATGCTAGGTATGCAGTAAGAACTCAATAAATGCTTTTTGAATGAATGGAAGAAAGCAGGTGCAGTGTCTCATTGTGTCGAGCAGACAGAGCTATTAATAAAGTTTTCTTACACCATCTGTCTCTATTTGCATTGGTCAATTGAAGCACCTCAGTTAATGCAATGTGGTTTTAGATGGGGCTGCTTTGATGAAATGCCAAGTTTAAGTATATGAATAGTTTAAGTACATGAACTTCCTCCCCCATCCTTGCCCCCTGCCCTTGCACCTCCATTCGGAATCAGAGAGTAAAGAGGGAAAGGATCTTGTCCCTCCACCAAGACTACACACAAAGAGGGAAATTGTATTTCCCCAGTAAATGTGGGGTGCTGTGAGGAAGGTAAAATGGAAACTGGCAGCCTAAAATGATAAATGCCCAGCACAAGCTGCTGCAGTGTGCCAGGCATGGTGCCTCCAGGGTTTTGAGAGCTAGCTTCCCTGCCTTCCAGAACTCACAGAGCTACCAGGACAGAAATATGACTCAGAGGAGATTAAGAATTCTTTGATTCTAGGACTTCATTTACAAACTTAAACATACTAAGCTTTTCTATTGCCCACTCCTTCCAGTCTGCAGAAACAAACAATGTTTTTTCTGTTCTGACTGTCCACACTTTGCTCAACTGGTTCAAAGATCCCGTAATGCACTTCCTACATAACAGCCTGCCATACTAATGAAGCATATTATTAGCACCACACCATAAGGGTTATCGTAAAAGTCCCTGAGCTTGCTTCAAGTTTATTATAGTTTGGGTGCCTTAGCTACAGAATGGACTTTGTGTGTGTGTGTGTGTGTGTGTGTGTGTGTAAGAAAGAGAGAGAGAGAAAGAGCAAGGGGTAAAAAGGAGGCAGAGAACAAAAAGAAAAGATCAAAGAAGATGGAAATTAAATTCCAAATCCAAATTGCTGACATAAATCAGTGATTCTCTTAAACTCATGAACTTAAAGCCTGCATACCTTCCATCCACTTAAGAGCTGCTAAAAATTTAAACAGTTGGGCAAAGTGTTTTAATGCAGCTATAAAAGAAAGGAAATCAAACTGTGAATACCTTTCCCATAATAAAGCCAGGGTTGCTGCTTTTATTTTAAGAAAGCCTACAGAATAAGTAAGATTTCAGAACAGATACTGTGTCATACGTGGTCGTCCATGGGGGGAGAGGACCTTGGTTTACATGATAGATAATCACACTGTGTCAGAAAACAACTTCTAGAAAAAATTCCTCCAAATAAAGTTGTAAACAAAGAAACTATTGGATTCTGTTGTTTGTAAGAGTCAAATCTTCCATAGAAGGCCATGCTTACTCTTATTTTGCTATATGTCCTAGGGTGTCTGATTATGTCCCACTCCCCCAAATCCTCACCATGGCTTCCAGGGAACTCATGCTCTGGATCTTGCCTCTTCTCCAATCCCAGCTCACAGCTTTCTGTTCAGCTCTGATCAAGCACCCTTGACCTTATTCATATACAGCTTTTTTTGGTCTCAGATCATTTGCATCTGGTGGATAGTGCCTAAAGCATTTGACTGCTAACCAGAAGGCTGGTCGTTCAAACCCAACAGCCACTCCTCGGAAGGAAGATTGGGCAATCTACTTCCCTAGTGATACCGCCTTGGAAACCCAAGGAGGGGGTGCTATGAGTCAGATCTGACTTGACAGCAGTGAGTTTGGCTTTTTTTTTTTTTTCTTTAGACCTGAAATAAAGGGACCATGGTAGCACAGTGGTTAATGGCTCAGCTGCTAACTGAAAGGTGAGTAGTTCAAATCCACCAACTACTCTGCTGAAAAAAGATGTGGAAGCCTGCTTCTGTAAAGATTACAGCCTTGGTAATCCTATGAGTCAGTTCTACTCTGTCCTATAGGATTACTACGAGTAAGAATGGCCTTAATAATAATGGATTTGGTTTCTTGGTTGGGCTGTGCAATGGTTAATGCTTGGCTGCTAACCAGAAGGTTGATCATTTGAATCCATCCAGTCACTCTGCGGGAGGAATACCTGGTGATCTGCTTTTGTAAAGATTATAGTTAAGAAAACCCTATGGAATAGTTCCACTCTGTCACATGGGGTTGGTATGAGTTGGAATCAGCTTGACAGCACACAATAATGACAAGAAACCTGAAATGGAGTCCCTAGGTACTGCAAGTGGTTAAAACACTCAGCTGCTAACCTAAAGGTTGTAGATTCAAGCCCCCCCAAAAGCATCTCAAAGAAAAACCTGGTGATCTACTTCTAAAAAGTCAGCCATTGAAAACCCTGTGGGGCACAGTTCTCTTCTGAAACAAGGGGTCATCATGAGTTGAAGTTGACTTGTCATAATTCTTTTTTTTTTTTTTTTAATATCTGAAATGGTTTCTCCTCTGATTCAGCTTAAATATGTTCTCTACAGAGAGGATTCCCCCTGATTATTCCTCTGCCCCCATGATTTTCTTACCTTGCACTTTTTTTTATGTCACTTTTAGCCCTTATCACACTCTGTAACTATTTCATTTTTTTTTTCTTCCTACCTTACTCTCTGCCTCCCCTTTAAAAACATAGGCTATGCACTTCCTGTGGAACCTGGCTTATAACAGATAATCACTAAGAGTTGAATGTGGAGATGGGAATAGATCATAGGATTTGCATATTTGCATTCAGAAGCATCTATGCCCTCCAGATTAGAGATGTCCAGAAATAGATGGCCCTTAGAAGACAAAGACATGGCTTCAAAATGGTTCTTTCTAGTTCAGTCATAGTTGAGGAAGTGAAAGTGGAATGGACCTGAATTTGTAAAATGTGCGTGGACTAGGACAGCAACCAGAATGGGAAAAATTACCAGTTGATGCACTGCTAGAAACTTAATCCCCATCTCAGAAAACAAGGAGAGCTTGTGTATTGCATAGCAACCAAATATCTTGACAGACACATTCAGAAACAATGGTGCCCTGCTCAAAGATGGCAACCAACCATTCTGCTTTGAACATGTGTCACTCTCCACAGTCCTTGCAATAAATAATCCAGTCTCCCACATCAAGCTCCTAAAAGGCTCACTCTCACTCTTTTGGGTCTCCCATTTCAGGGTTTTTTTTTTTTTTTTTTTTCCCATTCTGGTTGTCATTCCACTTTATCCCACTCTCAAATCTTGAGGTCTATTCCAATTTCATTTCATCAGCCATGACTGAATTGATTCAAACCAGTTCAAAGACCTGGCCAAAGGACTCCCCTCCTCATAAATGACCACTCATTTCTAAGAGAGGATTTGGCTGCTAAAGACATAGACTGATATGCAGAGGGGTAGTGAAGAAGAACAGGTGGTACAGATTCAGTGACATCATATGTGTGCAACTGAAAAGTGGATGAGAAGCCAAATAAAGAGAGACTTTAGGCTGCTTCAAATAGGAAACAGCTGCCCAGAAGTCAGTCTATTCCAAAAGGAAATAACAGAATTGAGCAAGAGAGTCTGAAACCACATATATTCAAGATATGGTGTTCTTAGTAACTCACTATTCAGCAGCCCTTATTATCCTGCTGTTTAAACACTGGAAAGCCTACCTCTAAAGTGCAGAGAAAAGAGGCAGATAAAGGGCGGCAAAACTGAGTTATCGCAGCCCAGATAAGAGGCTCCACGCACCTTTTTGTGCTTAGCTGTTCTTTGTCCTCTAGTCTTCCTGATATTGTCTGGTTTAATCTATTTACGTTTGAAAAAGCAGTTAACTAATTCATGTTTTATTATCAATAAAAATCAAATAACCGAAAATTTAGTTGATCGGGAAGGAAACCTTGAAAATAAAGTCTTCCAAGCCAGCTCTTCCAGGCAACAGCAGCCAAATCAGTGAGTCAGGCATCATAAGTGTGACCTGCCGGGCAAAAACTTGGCATGACTGAAATTTTAAAGTTTATTTTTATATTTAAACTCAATCCCCAAACCCCTCACAGTCAAGTTGATTCTGACTCATAGTGACCTTATAGGACAGAGTAGAACTGCCCTCATAGGGTTTCTAAGGCTGTAATCTTTATGGAAGCAGACTGCCACATTTTTCTCCCATGGAGTCTCTGGTGGGTTCAAACCACACACCTTTTGGTTAGCAGTTGAACGTTTAACCACTGCACCATCAGGGCTCCTTTTAAAATTGTACATACAGTAAAATGCAGTTATTTGGTGTAAAGTTGTCTGACTTTCGACAGATGTGTGGAGTTGTATAACTATCACCACACTCAGGATACAGAACAGTTCCCTCACACCAAAATGTAGGCTAGTGTATTTAGTGATAAATTTTAAAATCACATTTAATGGTACAACTTTGACAGCCTTTCCCCCTTCCTCTGCCCATGGCCCTCTTCCCATAGCTTTGTCTCATTCATAAACCTGCAAACTATTTCTCTGTACCTAGGAGATGAAGCTCTGATGAAGGCAGGGGCCGGAGTGGGATAAAAAGCGGGTATATGGAATGGCCCCTTGCCCCACAAGATTCCTTGAACTGGTTTGGGCCTTCTGCAGGGAGATGGGGCTAGAGGCAAAAATTGATAACAGTGTTCAAGACGGACTGTGAGAGGCTATATTCAGGGCCCAAGTAAATGAAACAGGGCTCCAACTCAAGGAGGAAGAGGTCTGGACTTTGGGTTTACAGAGGTGGGTGTTTAGGACATTTAGTGTCAGATGCCCTGGACAAACACCAGTGGTTTCAGATTGATGGTGGCAGCAGTGACCTACCTCTAGGCAGCATTGTGGGCAATGGATGTGGCAAGAGCAGAGGGGGGCAAGGTGAATGTGGCTGACATATTTGGACTGTAGGCACATGTGTAGTGTTCCTTTGGGGTCTCTTACAGTTAATGAGAGACATTTTATAACAAGATGGTTAGTGGATGATTTGAAATATCATTTTATGTTTAAAGAAGGACAATCTAGAAGCTAAGGGGTTGGCAAGGCAAGTACGACTTTCACAGGCATTTACTCACTTTCTTTGTGGTGGGCCCTATGTTTGACCCTGAATAGGGGTGTATGATGAATAATAAGATGTAACCCTTCTTTTTCAAGCATTCAGAGCCAACTGAGGGAGTCAAAGTTGGGCACAGATAATTTCAACACATTGTGAAGACTTAAATAGGTAAACACATGTTGCAAATAGAGCACATGGCATTTATTATTAGTGTTGGAGTTATGTTTTACTGCATAACAAACACTTATTGAGCACATACTATTTACTAGTCACTGTGCTAAAGGCTTTCTCATGCATTATATCAGTTGAGGCTCACAGCAACCCTATGAAGGAAGTATTATTACTATTTCCATTGTATAAATAATAATAATAATAGCACAAAGGTTAAGGAACTTCATATGAAGATGATACGGCTAGAAAATGGCAGAGGCAAGATTTGAATTCAGAATGTCCAAATTTAAATCCTTCTCTGTGAGTGAGCAAGCAATAAAAACCATAGCAATACCAAAAACAATACAAGAACAACATTAATGGTTGATCACATGTATGTACTGGGCACATACCTCTCTTGGACTATTTGGAGAGCTATTACGCAAGAGAAACAATACAATCAGGCTGGATGTCTGATACATGAGAAGGAGGTACTGGGACAAAGGTATTATAGAGAAACAGAATTCAGCTCAGTACAGGATTGTTTCAACATTTGGAGCCATCTAGCACTGTAGGTCCGAAAGCACAAGCTGGGCACCATCTGCCAGAAATGCTGAAGAAGGAACCCTTGTTCCCAGTGTGAAATTCAACATCACTTTCCTCCATGACTCTCCCAGCTCACCACCTCCCTAATGCTAAGCTCTGAAAAGGTCAGTCTCGTCCACATTATTTCATCCACAATCTTAGCGTTAATAATTATTTGCATGCTAATGACTCTCAAATTTCACATTCCAACCCAGAGTTGTTTTCTGAACTCCAGATCTACATCTTTGAAGTAAGATATATTTGCTGCTGGTCCAGGGACCACCTGTTCTAGTTTGGGTTGGACAACCACAGAAAAGAGGTGTGTGTGTGTGGCAGGGGGGAGTGTGAATCAGTTTAATTAAAATCTTGTAAAACTTACAGAAATGGAAAAAGTACTTGGTGGTGTTTACAAATAGAAAAACCATTAGGTTTGGTCTTTCAACAAAGTAAAGGAAAGTGAAATCTTAGTATATATTTGGACCATCCAGGAATTACATTTAAAGTATTATACAATTCAAATATTATTTTCTGGTTTTTAAGGAGCCTGGTGGTGCAACAGTTAAACACTTGGCTTCTAAGCAAAAAGTTGGCCGTTCAAGCCCACCCAGAGGCTCTATGGGAGAAAGACTTGGCAATCTGCTTCTGTAAATATTACAGCCTAAAAAATCCTGTAGGGCAGTTCTGCTATGTCAAGATCAACTCCACAGCACCCAAAACAACAATATTTCTGATTTTAAGCCTTTAGAATCAATCTATGGACATATGAAAAAGATTTAACTAGCATCAGAACAGAACATATATTTCTAGATCTGAACATTATAAAAATGTGCAACTGACACAGCTTGAGAGGCAGAAGTAAGAAGATGTGGTAAATGGAATATGGGACATTAAAGTCCTCATTGTATAAAATAGTAGTCCAGAAATGTTAGTGCCCCATGGTTAATGAAATGAGCAACAGAGGTTTAAGTGTGCTGTTTGAAGTTGCAGAGGTAATCATAGGAGGAAGTGAGAATATGATATTTCTCTACTGGGAGGTCAATAAACAATGGCAAGTGGAGAAATAGTTACATAAGCATATTACAAAGAAGGGAAGTAATTTCTAGAAGAACTGATGTATACTTGTTTTCTCTAGGTAACTGCACCCTAGTTTTCATGTGTGAATGAACTCCTCCATTCAGCCTATCTGCATTTTACAGAAACTAAACTCATTGTCAAGGAGCCATGGTGGCACAATGGTTAAGCACTTGGCTGCTAACCAAATGGTTAATGGTTCAAACCCACTGATGTCTCCATGGAAGAAAAAATCTGATGATCTGCTCCCATATAGGTTATAGCCTGGGAAATCATATGGGGCAGTTCTACTCTGCCATATAGGGTCACTATGAGTCAGAATTAACTTGATGGCATACAACAACAAACCCATTGCAATCCCAAGGATGATCTTGATTGGCCTACACCAATCAGCATATTCCATCTCTTGGGTCATAATGATCAATTCAGACATAAGCCAAATTAAACCAATGAGATTTAAAAAGACTTTGCTAGGGGATTCTTGGAAGAAAATATTCTTGCCACCCTGTGAGAGGTCTCAGAAAGATTGCATCTCTCTCCCTTCTCTGGACAATGCTACAATCATCTCTCCCATCCCAGGGAGAGCCAATCTGACAATAAAAACAACACAAGGAGGAAAAATACAGAGAATCTCTGAGAAATGGACCAAAAGTTCTGATAATATTGTAATCTTCTAGATAAAAATGTACCTGAAACTAGATAACCCTTGAACAGTTTCATTATGTTAAGCAATAAATTTTCTTATTGCTTACCTGTGGTAGTTAAGGTTCTGTGTCAACTTGGCTGGGCCTGGTTTTGAGTGATTGGGAAACTGGATGTAGTGATTCCCCATGAGGAGACGGTAGTCAACTCCATGGTGGAATATGCTGTGAGCAGTTGAGTAGCTGCCTTAGGGATGTGGTCTGCTTCCAGTACATAAAAAGAAGTTTGAGAAATATTTCTGAGCTTTTTGGCATGCTTGAACCCTGCATATAGCTGAGTCTTCATTCAGCAGCTTGCCATGTTGCTTGCCAATCTTGGGACTGTTTGTGGGCCTGAACTAGTGGCCTGCCATGTTGCTTGATAATCTTGGAACTGTGCATTTCACTTGTTGACCTTGGGTTTGTCAGCCTCAGAAGCCAGCAGCTGCCTAAGTCAAGAGACACCTCCAGCTTCAGCAGACCAGGAGCAAGAGGCAGAGCTGAAGCCCAAGGTCAAGGGCCCTTCACCTAGCCCCTAAACCTAGCACTTTGAACTCAGACTTCTAGCCTCATAAACTGTAAGAGAATAAATTCCTGTTTGTTAAAGCCATCCAGTTTTGGTATTTCTGCTAGAGTAGCACTAGAGAACCAAAACACTACCCAATATTTTTCTACACCTTCTTCTATGGGAAATAAAATATCAATTTTATTCAGTGGTAGCACTGTTCCAACATAAATAACTGCATCCTTAGCCTCCTTTTCAGCTAGATGTGGGTAGATGGCTGAGCTCTGGCCAATGAGATCTAAGCAGGAGTGTTGTACGTAACTTCCAGGAAAACTCCTTCAAGTTTTCTGACTTAGGTAGAACATTCCATGTTTGCTTTGTCCTTCTCTCTCTTTCCTGCTGTGTGAAATGAAGAGTTCCAGCAATAAGCATTTTGAAACCTTGGAAATGGAAGTCATGAGGCAGCAGAAAGATATCAAAAGTTGCATTCCTGATGACCATGGAGCTTATATACCAAAGTTGACCACAATCCTTCAGGCTATTTGTCTGAGAAAATAAAAGAAAATGTGCCTAAGCTACTATTAATTTGTATTTTCTCTTATATGCAGTAAAGCTATTCCTCACCGATTATTATGAATTGAAGTGTGTCCCCTAATACCAGTAAATATGACCTTGTTCAGAAAGAAGAGTTTTCTATTGTGATGTTAATAAGGCCATCCCAGAGTAGGGTGGGTCCTAAATCTAATCACTTCTGAGAAGTGTCTTATAAAATAAAAGCAGAATATACACAGACACACACACACAGGGGAGAGACAGATGTCATGTGAAGATCCTTCTACCAGCCAAGGAATGCCAAGGATTGCCAGCAGACACTAGAAACTAGGAAAGAGGCCCATAGAAGGAATCTACATGGCTAAGACCTTGATTTGGATTTTTAGCATCCAGAACTGTGAGAAAATAAATTTTTCCTCTTTAAAGCTGCCACTTGTAATATATATATATATAGTAGCACTAGATAATGAAGACACTGACACTGTTGGTTTCTCTTTAATTTACAAAATCAAAGGGTCCATACAGATGGACTCAGACAGGCAGTTCTCACCTCAGTAGAGAACTTATTCTTGGGTTGTTGTTTTTGTTGTTGTTTGCCGTTGAGTCAGCCCCAACTCATAGCAACCCCTCCTTGGGTTTCCGAGGCAGTATCACTATGGAAGTAGGATTGCCCAACCTTCCTTCTGAGGAGTGGCTGGTGGGTTTGAACCGCCAGCCTTCTGGTTAGCAGTCAAGTGCCTTAGGCACTATGCCTATTCTTGGGTGGTAAATAGATAATCAGAGGACTATTACTTTTCCTATAAGCACTGTATTATTTCATTTATAAAGCTTTAATGAAAAGAATAAGCTATGGAGACAAAGCAATTAAGCATGGAGAAACCCTTGAGTAAAGAATAAAATATTAAAATACACGATTTGCAGTAGCTCTAAGACAGGAACAAAATGAAGGAATAATGTTATACAAGAGTTCTAGACAGTTTTTTGCCTAAAGATAATTTTTAATTATGTAAGTATTTACTAGAAGGTATTGCGTACGTGTACACACATGCACAAACACACCCAAACACGGTGTCATAGACTATTTAAATGATAAGGGGAACTATTCACAAAATATTATTAAGGGGGCAAAGCAGAGTACTTAACAGCACATTTATAGCTTCTAGAGCTTAGAAACATCTGTGGTACAGAAAAAAGAAAAACTATGAGAAAGTTCACAAAACATTATCAATGTTTATCTCTGGGTAATAGAATCATAGTTAATACTTGTTTTTTAAATTTATACATTTTTACTATTTATCTAATTCTCTACACAGATTATGTCTTACTTTATAATCAGAAGAAAAAAGTAGGAGTATATTTCCTTTCAAATGTTTGGAAAATATATTTTTTTAATTGAAAAAAAATCTTGGGCATGAGAACACAGTTATTTGGGAACACCAGCTGGTGTCAGCTGTGTTGGGGGACAAGAGTACAGGGGATATGACCACATGTGGGCTCAAAGCAATGGGGAAGGGAGCAGTCTCGTGCCAAAGGCAAACTGAGCTGGCCTCACAGCTCTGCCCAGGGCCACCCCCTCAGGACTCAGAACACCAGGTGTGTCTTGAGACAAAACAGGCTGAAGCAGAGAGTGTGTTCCACATAATCTAAGCAGACTTGCCCCATAAGAGCATAGCAACTCACCTCCAGATGCGGGCAACCAGACTCCAGGCAAGCCAAGTTTTACTATGGAATCTTCCATCTTCTTTCCAAGGATGATCCAGAGTGGATAAAATGGAGGGGCATGTGAGAGGGACATGGGGTGGCACACAACCAAGGCTAGTGTTTTTCTGCATGCTCAGGTGATAACAAAGCCTTGCTTTGTGTGAGTTTTACAACTTCCAGTATCTTTCTGATCAGAGAGGCTGCCTAGGTCATAAAGTATTCTGAGGAAAGAAAATGGAAGAAGGTACAAGGTTGAAGTAGATAGTCTTTTGTGCTTGCTCTAGTAAATATAATAAATTCCAGGTTAAGAATATAAAGTCAAAGAGATGCCTTTGAATTGAGTTTACCAATTAGCTTTTGAAAAACATGCCAAAAAAAAAAAAAAAAAAAAAAAAAAAAAAAAAACAGTAGTGACCTTATTAAAAAAAAAAAAAAGAAAGAGATAAAAAGGTAAACATTTAGATGGTACATAAACTGGAAATTTGATGGCCCTTCTCTGAGCCTCATTTTATAGTCTAAAAAATGAGATAGTTGGACAAGATTAATAATTTTAAAACTCTCAGAGAAATACATAGTAATATAATCAGAAGGACCAAAGAAGAGTTGATGCTTTTCAGTTGTGATGTTGGCAAAGAATACTGAGAGAGTACCATGGACTGCAAATCTGTCCTGGAGGAAGTGTAGCTGGAATGCTCCTGGGAAGTGAGAATGGCCAGACTTCATCTCACCTACTTTGGTCATGTTGTTGGAAGGGACCATTCCCTGGAGAAGGATATCAAGTTTCCTAAAGTGGAGTGGGATGGCCCTCAACGAGGTAGATTGACACAGTGGCTCAATGATGGGCTCAAGTATAGCAAGGATTGTGAGGCTGGTGCAGGCCCAGGCAGTGTTTTGTTCAGTTGTACATAGGGTCACTATGAGTCAGAGCCAACTCAGCAGCACCTAACCACAACAATGACATTATCACAAGAGCACAATTTCAGTGTAAGGTTCACACTAGTCAATTAACAGAATAATTCTCTTATCTCCATTTGTCCCATTCAGTTTAAGACAAAGATACTTTGAAAGACAAAATAATAGTAATAATTGGTAGCCCCAAAACTAATGCAGCTCATGAGCCCAGCCTCCATGACCCTGACACCAGAAGAACTAGATTATTCCTGACTACTACTGCTGATCACTCTCAAAGGGATTACAATAAGAGGTCCTGGATAGAGTGGGGAAAATGTGGAACAAAACCCAAAATCCCAAAACAGACCAGATTCACTAGTCTGAAGAAGATGAGACGAACCCATGACGATGGCTTTCAGACACCTTTTAACTAGGCACTGAACGTAACCCCTGACTCAACTGTGAACCAAATGATAGGCAGGCCTCTAAGGTGAACAATAATATCAGGAGGGCATCCACTCATTAGAACAATCAAGCATACGAGATCAATAAGAGACAATTTTCCCAGGAAGGTGGGAGGGGATAAGAAGGATGAATGAACGGAAGGGATGGACACAGGGAGGAAGTGGCAAGAATGATGTTACAGTACACGGATTGCAGTAAATGTCAGAAAACAGAATGTGTATGGATTGTTGAATGGAAAATCAATTTTCTCTGTAAACTTTCACCCAAATCACAATTTTAAAAATAAATTAAATAAACAATTGGCCATTCTAAGCTTGAATTTTTTCTTACTCAAGTCTTCATAATATTTGTGTCATTTCGTATTTTCACTCCACCGCACTGCCTTCTGCAGCAGGATCCAACAGATCAAATGGTTCTGGAAGATTTTTACAGTGTTCGTTTTCCTCCTTCTTTTCTCCTTCTCCTTCTAATAATAATAACAATGAAGGAAAATGTAAACTATTCGTTTGACTCTTCAAGGTATTTGAAAAATGGGCAAAATTTAAAATTTCTGAGCAGTTTAAAGACAAGAATGGTCTCTTAATCCAGCTCTTACTCTCAGCACCTGGGAAAGCATCGGACACACAGGCAAAATTCCATTACTATTCTAAGAAGGAGTGAATGAGCTCATGAATTCTTCAAGCCCACCAAAGACAAATATTTCACACTTAATATTATGGAACAAATAAATAAATAAAATAACAACCTTCCTTGAGGACAACCATGCAGGATAAATCCATAATAAACTAAGATTCTTTCCCAGAGGTGCCAGTAGGATGAGAGTATAGTGGAGAATGTCCATGCTCATTAACTTACACGAATTTAGTTTTACAACCTCGGTAAAAATATAGAGATACAAACAGCAATGTAAAAAATAGGGACAATTCTGCCCTCCATTCTAGCCAATGACTGAATGCCCTAAAGTTAGCGTGATAGGAGGGATGCACTTCATTTCCCTCATTTGCTCTTAGTTTTCATGTACCTCTTGTGAAATCAGCATCTCACTGGGCTAATGTGATTTCAGTGTTTGACAAGATGATATTTTTCATATAAGATGTCCCATAAATACAAATAAGCAACATCATCTGATACTCAACTAAAAGAGCAACCATCTATTTTAAGCTGGAGAATAACTGTGCTGAGTTGGGTTTATCCTGAGATGGCATGTGATTTACAATGGTGTCCTTTTTAGGGGAATTTATTAGCACTATAATTTTTGTCCATATGTTATTTTCACCTTCAACTAACTTTAGATACCAAATCTAAGATACAACTGCACTGTAGATATCTGCAACCTTAGGGATGAGTGATTGGCTAAGTGCTTGTGTGTGAGAGAGAGAGAAAAATGGGACTGTACTTTAGGCAAAATGAAAACCCATCTTCCATCACAAAGTTTTACATTTTGCCACTGTTCTCTGCTATTTTGTATTTACTAAAATAGATTTTGCAGTAACTTTCTCCGGATAAATTACTATTCCTTTACTTTGGGCAAATTTTACTTCAAATAAAAAAGGAGACCAGAATTGGTGGCAAGGATATTTGAAGAGTAAATCCATGATACTGTGACTACCAGAAAAAAAGTGGATTCAGTGACAGAGAACTATAGAGATGCATACATTGCACCTATTTCTTGGGAAATACTGCATATTCCACCATTCACAAGAATTGAAATCATGCAGAGTATCTAAGTTACTAGCTATGTAACTCTGGACAAACTACTTCCCCACTGTAGACCTCATTACTAATGGTCATAAACTTATGACCTCCATCATGGCATTGCAACAAAGATCAAATGACATAACATAAGTAAAATGCTTAGCACATTAACAGACATACAAAAATCATTAGTTATTGCTATCACTTCTTCACTCATAAAATGAGGAGTAGAGTTAGATAGTCCCTCCCAGTTTCAATATTTTAGCAAAGGGTAGTTCAATAGAATATGTAAGCCATACATGTAATTTAAAATTTCCTAATAGTCACACTTAAAAATTTTAAATTTGTTTTCATAATATATTTCATGTAATCCTATACATATGAAATATTATCATTTAAACATGTTATCAATGAAAAAAATTGAGATATATTGCATTCTTTTTTTAAAAAAAAAAACTTTGAAGTTGATTGTATGTGACACTTACCAACTAACCAACCAACCTCACTGCCATTGAGTTGGATCCAACTCATAATGACCACCCACCTTGGGTTTCTGAAGCAGTATCACTATGGAAGTAGATTGCCCAACCTTCATTTGAGGAGTGGCTGGTAGGTTTGAACCGCCAGCTGTCTGGTTAGTAGTCAAATGCCTTAGGCACTATGCCACCAGAGCTCCTGTGACACCTACAGCATACTTAAATTGGACTAGCTGCATTTTAAGTGCTCAATAGCCACTTGTCACTGATGGGCACCACCCTGAAAATACAGTTCTAGAATAACAATGAGCTTAGTTTTAAACTTACTCAGTTTTCTTTGGAAGAGGACATGTAGGCAGCAATGTCTCAAAATTGCTTGAAAGTTAACCATTAAGATCTTGGATGAGAGATCAGAGCTAGAAATGGAGATGAAGGTGCCATTTGCATTGTCCATGCCATGAGAAAGGGTGACTACAACCAGGCTTGAAATCCTTCCTATGGGGCCATTGGTTAGATTAAGGCATTATGTCCCCAAAGGAGTTATAAGAAAATATTTTAACTTGAACGCATGATTGCTACCACCATTTGAATTTCTCCATGAATCTATGAGAAAGCAAGAGCAATTATATTATGTTTCTGTAACCAGCAGTTCAGTGGTTCAAACCCACTAGCCACTCTGCAAGAGAAAGATGAGACAGTTTGCTTCCGCAAAGATTTACAACCTTGGAAACCCTATGGCACAGTTTGACTCTGTCATTATGAGTGAAAATTGACTTGGTGGTAGTGAGTTTTTTGGGTTCTTAATTAAACAGTGATTATAGTCCTATTTATGACAATAGTTAAAAGTTAAGGAACAATAAGAATTATAATCATCTTTAAAATAATAAACAAAGATAGTTTTATGCTACTAGATCAACTGAAGAGACCGAAAAGAACTTGTGAAGCAAAAAAGGCAAACCATTTTTTGGGGGGGGATGTATGTGTGTGCATGTGACAGAGTTAGAGACCATTGGAACCATAAGACTGCTAAGGAAAGACTGATATTACTGATGACCCAAGAACTCAAAAAGAGTCTGAGCAAACAGAACCTAAAGGAAAGGGAGAAAAAACAGAATCTCAAGGCAAGAATTGATAAAATAATGAAACTGTCACAGGGGCACTTGGATTGATCTGTCCTGCCATGCTTTCTATCAAGCCTTCTCACAGCTCATAGGAGTCAACCAAGTATAAAACCTTACAGGGCTGTACACAGCAGTGAAAACAGCGTCATCTCACTGTGCCTCTCTAGACTCAGACTAAGTGGATATATGACTGTATCTGTGGAAATGGGGATGTAAAATAGCTACATCTATGAGTCAGCTTGTTTTGTCCTTTGATGAAAATAAAGAAGAGATTAAGAGCTCAGATTTTAGTTCTGTCAAACATAGGACTGGATACTTGTTCTGCTGCTTATCATGTGACCTGGAACCTAACCTCTTCAAACCTCCACTTACCTGTGAAATGGAAACAGCTATATCATATTCACAGGGATGTTCTAGGACTTAAGTCAGATGGTGCATGCAAACCTCTAAGCTCAGCACCAGGCACCTCAATATATTCATTTGTTCTAAACACTCTCCCTGCAGATTTAACTTTGTGAAAGGCTGGTTTGAAATTTGGCTGATCACGACCAAGGATCAGCATTTGGATAATTTTATACATTTTACTCCATATTATGCATTTAATTATTTTGGGGTAGATAGAGAAAGAATCAATAAAAATGCCAACAAGAAAGGCAATTTAATAAAATGCTGTTACCATATTTCGAACATAAAAATAGAAGGGGAAAGTTGTATTCTGGTTTCATGAAGAGAAACTTTAAGGTGATATTGTGATCCCACTGTGACACAATAGAATCTTCTGGAGAGAGGAATTCAGTAGAAGGAAATTAAGTTCTGTGCCTCATTCAAGGAAGTTTAGCTATTAAAATATGAAAATGTTGCCTTGCTTATCACATGACTCCTGGCCATGAGAAGTCATGATGGCCTACTCTCTATACACCTCATATTCCTAATCTGTAAAGTGAGAGGAGTGTATTAAAACCTTGATTTCCTTCTGTGTCTCACATTCTTGGATTCTATGTCTGTGTATAACTGGTTTTCAGTAATTCTATTAATCCATATATGGCAGAATTAAAATAATTAGCTTCTGAGGGTCTTCACTCACCAAGGAAATAGGGTCCCTGCTCATATAGGACAGAGGATTCTCTACTACACATCCTGGCATTGCAAGATAAAGGGTAAATTGCTGGCATAGTGCTTAAGGCACTTGACTGCTAACCAGAAGGCAGATTGTTCAAACCCACCAGTCACTCCTCAGAAAGAAGATTGAGCAATCTATGTCAGCAGAGATATCACCTCAGAAACCCAAGGAGGGGTCCCTATGAGTCAAAATTGACTCAATGGCAGTGAGTTTGATTTTTTTTTTTTTTTTGAATAGTTACAAAAAAGAGTGTGAGGATTTTGGGAGATAGCAAGTGGGCAGAAGGACTGGAAGGAAATTTGAGAAGTAGGTGGGTAAAAGCAAGAAAAGAGAATCTGAATATTCCTAGAGATTGTGCTTCCCCTTCATGTTGCTGAAAAATGTTTATGAAGGATTTGGTTGGAATAAAATGACTTCAGATAGCTGGACTGTGTTGTTTTGATTAAAGCACCAATGTCTAGACCAGCAAGGGGGCCACGGCACTATCAGTGCTTCTGTATCTTGCAGTGATTCTAATCAATTCCACCATCGGGGTTTTTCTCTTTGAATTGCTGCACCTCTTGTCCCCACTGATATTGATAAGGTTTACAGTGGCCAATTCTTTCAGAAGTGGACAACTACATACTTCTTCCTAGTCTATCTTGGTCTAGAAGCTCCCGTGAAACCAGTCCCCCATGGGTGACCCTGTTAGTATTTGAAATTCTGGTGGAATAGCTTCCAGCATTGCAGCAACATGAAAGCCACCACAGTAGGACAAACTGACAGGCAAATGGAAGCAGCAGTCAAGGAATCAAATGACATATTGCACTGGGCAAATCTGAAAAAGAACTCTTTAAAGTGTTAAAGAGCAAAGATGTTGCTTCAAAGTCTAAGATATGCCTGACACAAGCCACAGTAGTTTCAATAACCTCACATGTATGTGAAGTCTGGACAGTGAATAAGGAAGACCAAAGTAAAATTGATGTATTTGAATTGTGGTGTTGGTGAAAAATATTGAATGTACCATGGACTACCAGAAGAATGAACAAATCTGTTGTTTGGGTCATCTAGTGCTGCTCTAACAGCAAATACAAGTGGATGACTTTAGCAAACAGGGATTTATTCTCTTACAGTTTAAGAGGCTAGAAGTCCGAGTTCAAAGTGCCAGCTTTAGGGGCTGGGTGAAGGACCCTTGACATTGGGCTTCAGTTCTGCCTCTTGCTCCCAGTCTTCTGGAGCTGGAGGCATCTCCTAACTCAAGCAGGTGCTGGCTGCTGATGCTGACAAAACCAAGGTCAGCAAGTAAAAAGGCACAGTTCCAAGATTATCAAGCAACTTGGTAGGCCACTAGTTCAAGTCCAGAAATAATCCCAAGATCAGCAGGTAATGTGGAAGGCTGCTGAATGAAGACTCAGCTACATACAGGGTCCAAGCATGCCAAAAAAAACTCAGAGACCTTTCTCAAACTTTTTTTTTTTTTTTTTTT
>NW_006921697.1:2647355-2647944 GCF_000298275.1 Orycteropus afer afer
CTGTGTCTGTGTTAATTGGTTTCCCTTTTCTTTGTTGAAGAGGGTCTGTGCAATCCTTCTGCCTAGTCCGCCATCTTGCCCCGCCTCTCAAACTTCTTTTAATGTACCGGGAGCAGATCACAACCCTAAGGCAGCTACTCAGCTATCCATAGCAGTTACCATCCACCATGAAATTGATTACCAGTCTCCTCATGGAGAATCATGACACCCAGCTGCCCAACCACTCAAAACCAGGCCCAGTCAAGTTGACACATAACCTTAACTACCACATCTGTCATCTTGGGAGAAGTACGGCTGGAATGCTCCTTAGAAGTGAGGATGGCCAGACCTCATCTCATACACTTTGGTCATGTTTTCAGAATGGACCAGTCAGTCCCTGGAGAAGGATATCATGGAGCTCTGGCATGAGTGCCTAAGGCACTTGACTGCTAACCAGAAGGCTGGTGGTTCAAACCTAGCAGCCACTCCTCAGAAGGAAGATTGGTCAATCTACTTCCACAGTGATGTTGTTGTTGTTGTTGTTATGTGCCGTCAAGTCGGCCCCGACTCATAGCGACCCCTCCTTGGGTTTCCGAGGCAGTATCACTAC
>NW_006921697.1:2648194-2654375 GCF_000298275.1 Orycteropus afer afer
TCAAGTATAGCAAGGATTGTGAGGATGCCACAGGACCAAGCAGTGTTTTGTTCTGTTGGACATAAGGTTGCTATGAGTTGGACTTACTCGAAAGCACCTAATAACAACAACAACTTGTCTGCACACATACCCAAAAATAAATAATAGCATACAGGAGATTATGGAATGTATCCCATAGGTTAATATTTGACCCTTTTTATTTGGGTCAATGCAAAATGACAAATGCTTAGGAATTTCCTTTCATTGAATAATTGAGTTTTCTTTACCTGGACTCACACTCATCTTTCCCATGTAGACATAAGCAATAGACAGACTCTGTTTTCACTCTTCTGAAGTTCACATCCTCTCCTTATTTTTCCTCATGTTTTTTGCAATATAAAGATAATTAATGGATATTGCTTCCCACCTTCCCTTTCATTTCTTGTCTGGCTAACTCCAGGCCAATTTTAAAGCACAGTTTAGACATTGTTTCTCCAGAAAGTTTCTTGACCTCTTTGTTTGGCTTCATAGATCCTTTTGCAAAGCCCATCACATTATTTGTCACACAGCTGAAATGATGCATGGTCAGCACTATCTCTCATTTACCTCCTTCTCCACAATGTCCAGCACAGTTTCAGGTGCAGGTCCTCAGCATGTGTGTGTTGAACTGAACCACGTGATGTATGACAAATTTTGAAGCAGTGCTTGGAGACCCTCTTATAATCCATTTTCCTTTGCTGACACCTAAAGGGGTTGGGACAAGAGGGAAACCCCCCAAGGTTCCCATGGCAACCAAAACAAATGCAGCAATTAGAGGAGAAATGAATACACTAAAAATATCACTTTATAAGTATTCTCATTATACCTGATGCCCTCTCTTTCTTTTAGGAGAATATTTGAAATGATTTATAAAATTATGGCTCTTTGTTACTTACAAAGCTACTCAATCCTAATAATATGATTCATATATGTCTATCACACTGGTGTTTAGATCTAGCTATGATCCCTTTTCTTCCTTTCATTTTCTTACTCAGTTGATTTTTACTGAATGCCAACACCAATGTGTCAGATACCACGCTAGTCTCTGGGGATAAACTATGAGTAAGAGAGCCATAGTCCCTGCCCTTGTGGAGTTCAGTCTACTGGGAAAAGCAGACTATTTAAAAAGCAAGCAAACAAATAAGTACATCCTCACAATTGAGTAAATGACATACAGGAAATTAATACGGTGCTATGATGGGACTCCACCTCCCATCTGTCAGTTTGTCATACTGTTGTGGCTTGGGTGTTGCTATGATGCTGGAAGCTATGCCACTGATACTTTAAATATCAGCAGGGTCATCCATGGGGGACAGGTTTCAGGAGAGCCTCAAATCTAAAACAAGCTAAGAAGAAATGTCAGTTGATCTGCTTCTGAAAATTAGCCAAAACTACAGAGCCTTCGACTTGCTTAGTTTGGATACACCATCAAGAGGGTCCAATCACTCTAACAGGTGACAAATGTATTATAATTTCTTAGGCACAGTCAACCACCCTGATGGAGTGAGTTTTTGGACCTGTGGGCTGGGACCATGGTCACAGAGAACATCAAGATCAATTGACATAACACACTACACAAAAACATTGTTCTACTCCTACTCTGTTGAGTAGCAACTGGGATATAAAAAGCTTGCAAGCAGCCATCTAAATGCAACAATGGATCTCTCCTCATCCAAAGCAAAGAATGAAGAAAACCAAAGATGCATGAAAACAATTAGTCTAAGGGACTAGTGGACAATGCGAACCTCAGCATATTTGACAGTGAGACCAGAAGAACTAAATGGTGCCTGGCTATCACTGTCAACCACTTGGAAAGGGATCTGTGCAGAAAATCCTGGATAGAGTGGGAAATAATGTGGAACAAAATTCAAAAGCATAAAGAAGATCAAGTTTACTGGTCTGACAGAGCCTGGTAAGACACTCAAGACTATGGCCCCTAGTCTGGAATTGAACTCACTCCATGGCTTCCAGCCAAAAAATAGACAGGCATATAGGGTGAACATTTACATCAGGCAGATACACTCCTTAGAACAATCAATCAAGGGAGAATAGAAAGACAATATTTGCACAGGGAGATAGTTCAGGAGGCCGGAATGCATAAGAAAGAAGCAAACAAGGAAGAGGTAACTACAGGGAGAAAGGGGGAAGAGAGCTGTTACATTGTGGAGAATTGCAGTCAATGTCACGAAACAAAATGTGTATGAACTGCTGCATGGAAAATGAATTTGCTCTGTAAACTTTCACCCAAATCACAATAAAAAAATTTTTTTAAAATGACTGTGAAAGTGAATAACCCATAAAAATAGTATATTATCATACACAAAATAAAAGAGGTACCAATCACTAAAGGACATCATGTTTGGTAAAGTGGAGGGCCAGTGAAAGGGAGGAAAATTCTTAATGAGATGAAATGACATAATGACTGCAACATGCCAAGAATCATTAAGATGGTGCAGGACTGGGAAACACTGTGTTGTTTTGTACATAGGTCACCATGAGTCAGAGCCACTGGATGTCAACTAAGAGCAACATGATGGAGGTTAATGGAAACTAGTTGGGATGAGCTCTCCCTGAGATCTCAGTGAGACCTACAGGAAGAGAGATGACTGGTCTGTGAAGACCTGGGAGGAGGATTGTTCTAAGTAAGATGGAATTGCAGACACGAAAAGTCTAAGGCAGAGAGAGTTGGGGAGAAGGCTTATGTGGCCATTGTAGAATTGAACAAAGGGAAAATGAATACTTAGAATTCAGAAGGAGTTTACATTTTGCTTAAAATGCAATGAGAAGTTACTGAACCATTTGAAGCAGGGCCTGATATGAATCAATATACTTTTTCAAAGATCATTGTAGTTGTTGCATAGAGAAGAGATTTGCAGGTGGAGTAATATTTGTGAAAGCTAGGTATGAAGTTTTCAAGAAGTTAAAGCGAGAGAAGATGGTGGTTTAGACAATATTGTTGTTGTAGAGATGGGAAGAAGTGGGATGTGCTTGAAAAATATTTTGAAAGTAAAAGTGCCAGGAAGTTGATTTTTACTGAGTACCAAAACCAGTGTGCCAGACACTGTGCAAATCTGTTTTGTGTCCTTTCTCTGCTCAAAACCTTTTGATGTCTCCTCTTATCGCTCCAAGTTCAAGGAAAATGTCCTGCAGAATCTCCCCTTCCCTCACCTCTCTGCACTCACCTCCTGCTGCACTCCCACTCATCCACTTTTTTCCAACCACACGACTACATCTTCCCCCAAACACACACACACACTGTTACTTAAGCACACAATCCATGCTTTCAGCTTAAGGTATTTATTCTTCTATTCTTTCTGCCTAGAATACTCTTCCACTGTATGTCTGAATATTCTCATGGATCTTTGCTCAAATGTATCTCATCAAGGTCCTCTATGACCTTGTTCTTTAAAATTGTGTATCTCCACCCCAGAAATCCTCATAACCCTTTGTGCTTTATTGCTTTCCGTAATACTTATCACTTCCTAACACAATATATCATTGAGCTTTTTTTTTTTTTTTTTTTTTTTTTGCTGGTTGTTTGACTCCTTACAGTAGACTAGGGGGGCTCCATGAGATCTCTAGAAGGTAGAATGGAGCCTGTTCGGTGGTAGGACCTTCACAAATTTTGCTGAATGAACATAAGGAGTTACGGAAATCAAGGATAATTCACATGCTTCAGCTATAAACGTTAGGCTATGCTTTTAAAGAGATGGAAAAACTGGTGGGAATAGTTTTGGGAAGGTGATAAATTAAGAATTTGATGTCAGACATATGGATTTTGAGAAATTTGTGAGAGACCTAGGTAGAACAGCTAAAGAGATAGTTAGATGCCCTTTCTCTTCACCACTTATTTGTTCCTTTTTACTTGTGTGCATCCTTGGACTTCTCTTGTTCTGAAGCAATCTCCACCCTGGTCCATGGTGGGCCCCTCCTTGCTGACTAGCACTTCCTGCTTTTGATTATAGCTCAGTCACTTCCAACTCATAATCTGGCTTCTAAATCCCCTGGGGTGAGGAGAAACACAAAGTGACTTTATCATAGAATAAAATCCTCCTTGCTAATTTTCTTTATTCTCTTTCAAACCATTCACCATGAACCATCCCCCAGGCTAATAAATCAAAGCTAAACACATACCCCTCACCACACACTCAAGACTTGCTCAAGTCTTTCCCTCCTTAGTAGATCCATCTCATTCCTCTCCGTTATCTTTTTAATTAAACATGGGTTTTAGACTGCCATGCTGTGCTATAAATACTGGTTTTCCTTTGGACTAACAGGGTTGCTAGAATGTCTTTGGTGAATAGAATAAGCACCACCATTTCATTGCAGAGCCATGGACTAATAAAAATGCATCCGTAATTGCTCCCTTAACACTTTCATCCTGATATTAAGCATCCTGCTCCATGCTGGTCTATTAGAGAAGAACTCTTTTAATTTTCTGTTTGAATGACATACTATTATTGAGAAGATTAAATGGCACAACACATGTAAAGTAATTAGGACAGTTCATGGCATCTAACAGATGCTCAATAAATATTTACAATGAAAGCCTTATCCCCATGCCTGTTCTCTGATTGGGGCTCACCCAAACAGAAATCCCCCAAATGAATCCTCAAAATCAGGGTGAAGTCTTTCCCTTGCTGAAATAATTTTATTACTATTTCACATCTGAGTGTCTATTCAACTTCAGCTGTTTTCCACCAACTTAAAAAAAAAAAAAAAAAGGAAGAAAGAAACTCCTTCCAGCAAGTTGATTTTGACTCATCACAACCTCATGTGTTACAGAGTAAATCTGCTCCATAGAGTTTTCTTGGTTGTTATCTATGGATCTATGGAAGCAGATCACCAGCCCTTTCTTATGGGGCACCACTGGGAGAATTCAAACCACCAACCTGGAGATTTGTAGACAAATGTACAACCTTTAAAAATGAAAGTGTTTTTCCAAAAACATTGCAGAATTTTTTTAACACAATGGAATCACTATTAAACTAAGAATTATGGATCTTGATGTTCATTGTGATGTCTCACCTGTAGGTGTACAGAGATAAGTAGAATGTGAGGAGGTGACTTTTGAAAAAGACCTTGAAGATCATTTATCAATTTTTTTTTTTTTTAAATAAAAATTCAAGTCCAGACAGAGAAAAGCAATTTGCCTAAGGTTAGGAATTGAGTTTGTGGCTGAGCCATGACTGAAACTAGGAGTTTGGAACTCACAGCCCAGTGCTCTTCAGACTTCATCCCCTCACTGGCAGGAGACATCTCAAATAGAGTTGTAGCTAAACCTTAGAGTTGAAGTCTCATTCCACGCAGGGATAGAGACCAGGGGCATCATCAGGCTGTGGAGAGTCCAAGGCACAGGTAGTACTCTTCACTTATTCTAACTTCTCAGGGCACACAGAGAAAGCCAGAATCCAATGCAAACTTTCTTGTTGGTCACCAGTTCCTTGCATTAGCCCAGATTTGACCAAAATCAAATGTCAATCAAGAGTAAACCAAGGATAGGATAAAAGTGGAAAGGAGACTTGTGTGAACACTCCACATTGTGCCTCTTTCAGACAAGGACTGCATTTGTGTAATCTTGCCTTATTCAACAAATATTTGTTGAATGAATGAGTAAATGTTCAGCCCCTCTCTGGAATTACCCTTAAAGAATTATACCATACTGAAACACATACAGGAGCTCTGGTGGCGTAGTGCCTAAGGCATTTGACTGCCAACCAGAAGGCTGGCAGTTCAAACTCATCAGCCACTCCTTGGAAGGAAGATGGGGTGATCTATTTCTGTAGTGAAACATATACAGAAATCCTAAACCCCTGTCAGAGGATCAGGTATTAATTGATAGGGTAAGAATTAAACAATATTAAGAATGAAAAAATTAAAGTTGACCAAAAACTATGCTCCAAATAAATGTGCTAATGGACTCTTCCAGCTCATTTATTTTATCTAATGAAATTTCCTATTCTGAGATTGTCTTAAATGTCTTCTTATTTTAACAATCTTTGGACAAAATGTACATGCTCATGAGGGAGAGACAAAAAGTAATCAAATGATCCCACATATAAATTATAATTGTGGTAAATAGTATGAAATAGTGAGTAACTATGAGTATTCATAGGAGCTCTGGTAGCATAGTGCCTAAGGCACTTGACTGCTAACCAGAAGG
>NW_006921697.1:2654475-2659409 GCF_000298275.1 Orycteropus afer afer
TGGCGGTTCAAACCCACCAGCCACTCCTTGGAAGGAAGATGGGGCAATCTACTTCCGTAGTGATACTGCCTCGGAAACCCAAGGAGGGGTCGCTGAGTCAGGTCTGACTCCACAGCACATAACAACAACATGAGTATTCATAACCTAATTAATAGAAGTATAGCTTTTACAATATGGGAAGTGATGGCCTGTTGCAATTCACACTCCTTGCCGCATTTTAATTCTGAATTCAGTTCTTGCTGCCCCTCTTTAAAACCCTAGTAAGAATTTTACTGCATCCATGGTTTCTCTTTCTCAGTATTCTTCCTTTAGGAGTTCTGCTTACCTTCAGAGCAGGAACAGAAATAGATAAAGAATCTAGATTTCATTCATTCACCAAATACTTCTTGGAGATCCTACCACGCGTTAGGCCCTTAGCTAGAGCTGAGTATACAGAAGATAGTAAAATGGACCCAAGTCTTGCTCACCTGGGCATTATAGTCTTGTACAAGAGGTAGACAGTAATTATATGATTGCCCCCTCCCCCCAAAAAATAATACAATTAAAATTGCCAAGAACTATAGAAACCTATGTGGAAACATGATTAACTCCACTTAGGGTTCTTGAAAGGCTTTTCTAAAGACCAAAATTCAACTTGAGACTTAAAAAGTACGTAATAGCTAACAAAACAGAGAGTAGCGATGTCCGTATACGTTGTTGTTGTTGTTGTTGTTATGTGCCGTCTAGTCGGACCCGACTCATAGCGACCCCTCCTTGGGTTGCCGAGGCAGTATCACTACGGAAGTAGATTGCCCAACCTTCCTTCCGAGGAGTAGCAGGTGGGTTTGAATTGCCAGCCTTCTGGTTAGCAGTCAAGTGCCTTAGGCACTATGCTCCCAGAGTTCCCCTATATATACTGAAAAAACACTGTGAGCCGGCCAGGTTGCCACCGATAGATCATTTGACCTGATGACTTGAACTGTGAATTAGAAGGAATTACATATTCCAGAGTAATGAGTTAAATTGCTATAGCCAGTGAGCCAAATCCAATGCTGCTGCCTGTTTTGTACAGCTCATGAGATAAAATTGTTTTTTTACTTTTTAAATGGTTGGGAGGAAAAATCAAAAGAAGAATATTCCGTGGTGCATGAAAAATTATATGAAATTTAAATTTTAGTATCCCTCAACAAAGTTTCATTGGAACTCAGCCACATCTACCTGTTCATGTCATTTTCATGATACAGTAGCAGAATTAAGTAGTTGCAAAAGAAGTCACAGGGCCTGCAAAGGCTACAATATTTGCTATCTGGACCTTTACAGAAGCAATGTTGAGGTTGCTGCTTGAGGGAAGAATTTAAACATTTAACCTAGTGGAATTGTATTGGTTACAGGACAAGTACCTTCAGCACATGCAAAAGTGATCAGCCTGCTCTCTGGCCCCAGGTGTCCCTAAGAGATAAGTGAGGCTTCACTCAAGTCTTCACTTCCATAAAAGACAGCCACTTTGCCTCTGCTAAAAGAGGCAATGACTTGCAAGGGTGTGGGCCCTTGAGTTCTAGTTGCAATGGCCCCCCTGTCTAAAAAAAAAAAAAAAAAAGCCTTTAGGACTTCTCAGCTTCTCTGTTCATAGCAGACACCCAGAATTTGGTGATATCAAGGCTGCCTGGGTCTGTCATCATTTCTTTTTTCTTTCCTTCTGCGTCACAGATTTTTTTTTTAAAGAAAAAAGTTTTAAAAGTTGCTGTCAAGTTGATTTCCACTTGTGATGACTCTCTATGTGTTGGAATATAACTGTGTGCCATAGGATTTTTGATGGTTTATTTTTCAGAATTAAATTCCCAAGCCTTTCTTCTGATGTGCCTCTAGGTGGATTCAAACATCCAACCTTTACGTTAGCTGCTAAGTGTGTTAACTCTTTGCACCTCTGAAGGACTCTACTGCATAAACATAGGAAAGTTAAAAAAAGAGGCTGTGTTATCTGCCATGCTAAAATTCTCTGCATCCTTCCATCAATGGATGTGCTTCAGAGGTGGAGAGTATAAGGAATGAGACCTGTACATGTTTAATTGTACATTCTCTCCATGCAAATTAACAACTTGCAGAAACAGAGTCAAAAAGTTTAAAGTGGAAAATAATCCTGATTTGGTCCATCCCTTTGGGAGGAACAATAGAAAGAAGAGCAGAGTATTCCAGGCTGAGGGAATGGCATGCTGGAAGGCTCCAACATGAGAAAGAGCTTGACTTCAAGAACAGAAAAGAGCTTTGTGTGGCTGAAGCTCAAGGAGCTAAAGAGAAAGTGGTAGGAGATGAAGACAGAAAGAGGCTGGAGTCCAATCATCTGGGCCATGTGAGGTTACTGTGCTTTATCATATATGCCATCTGAAATCACTAAAGGGGTTTAAGCTCTGGAAATTGAATGATACTACCAAAAGATGTGGACCATTGTATTTTCCAAAGATAACACAAGTACCAACTATACAATCCCACCTGTTTTTCTTACAATGAATGTGAAGCTGATATTCCAGAATGGAGAGGTGAGGTCCATTTCCTCCCCTTGAATCTAGCCAATCTGTAACTACAGTGGAAGTGACACATTAGGACTTCCAAAGCGAGGTCATAAAATGAGATATAGCTTCCACCTAGTCCCCTTGGGATGCTCAGTCTTGGAACCCAGTCATCATGCTTTGCAGAAGCAGAAAGACCACAAGGAGAGGCTACATGAGTTGTTCCTGCCAACAGCCTCAGCTGAGGCCCACAGAACCATTAATATTAACCTCCAGATATATGTATGAGCAAGTTTTCAGATGACAGCCCTCAACTCTGAGTCACCTCAAGCCTCCTGGGTTTCCCACTGAGACCCTAAACCTTGTGAAAAAGAGTCAAGCTTTCCTTGACTTCCAGACCGCAGAATCCATGAATGTTATAAAATGATTGGTGAGTTTTATGTCACTGTGTTTGGAGGGTGGCAGAGAATTGGGTTACATAACAATAGATAACCAGAACAAAAGGTTGGAAATCCTAAGGTCTAGTGGTGTAGTGGTTAAGGAATATGGCTGCTAACCAAAGGGCAGTGGTTTGAATCCACCAGCCACTCCACAGAAGAAAGATGGGCAGTCTGCTTCTGTAAAAATTTACAGGCATAGAAACACAATGGGGGTCTCTATGTGTCAGAATCAACTCAATGACAGTGAGTTTGGTTTTGGTTTCCAAGATTTCCTAAAGGTGCTCTAGTGGAGCTGAGGTTAAAGCATTGATCTGCTAACCAAAAAAAAAAAAAAAGGGGTGGTTTGAGCTCACCAGCCACTCTGTGAGGGAAAGATGAGGCAGTATATTTCTACAAAGATTACAGTCTTGGAAACCGTATGGGACAGTTCTAGTCTATATGGTCACTGTGAGTCAGAATCAACTCAATGGCAGTAGATGGTGATAGAGATTTCCTAAAACTCATTCTTGTCTGTTCCTTTCCTTTTTTAGAATACCTGCTAGCAATATTAGAAGCTGTGCTAGCATGGTGGTTAAAACAGTCAGATGCCAATTGAAAGACTAGTCACTGGAACCTACTAATCACTCCATGAGAGAAAGATGTGGCAGTCTGCTTCCATAACAATTTGCAGCCTTGGAAATGTTATGGGGCAGTTTTACTCTATCCTATATTGTCATTGAGTCAGGATCAACTTGAAGGCACTGGAATATTGGTTTGGTTTACTAGCAATATTTCCCCTTTGATGTTTAAATTAACTCTGTATAAAAGTGTCTGTAGTCCTTACCCACAGCTTCTTGTTATTGCTGTTGAATAGGTTTCAACTCATAGCAAGCTTAAGCATAACAAAACAAAATGTTAATTGATCTTGCACCAAGTTCATGATCTTTGGTATGTTTGAGTCCATTGTTATGGTTATTATCAATCCATCTCATTAAGAGTTTCCCTTGCTTTCTCTTTTCCTCTACTTTACCAAGCATGGTATCTTTTTCTAGGTATGGGTCTTTCCTGATGACATGTCCAAAGCAAGGAAGATGAAATTTCATCATCCTCTGTTCTAAAGAGAATTCTGATTTTATATCTTCTGAGACTGGTAAGGGTGGTAGGAGAGGTTTCTAATAGGGAGACAAACTTGTCTGTTGGTTTGTCCTACTGTGGTGATGTGTTGATGTGAGTTTGGAGGCTGAGCCACTGGTGTTTCAAACCCAGCAGGATGCACATAGTGCACAGGTATCAGCCCAGCTTACAAACTGAGACAGACTAAGAAGAAGGAGGAGGCTGTCCACTTCTCAAAGAATTGTCCAGGGAAAACCTTATGAATAGCAAAGAAACACTGTTTGATACATTATCATGCAACTTTATGAATAGTCTGGTTAGGTTAGAAGGCTCTCAAAATAGGACTGGAAAAGAGCTGCATCATCAGTGTAAACCCAGCTTTACTCATTTGGATAAGGTAAATCTTTCAAGACCTTCATTTGCTGATGTGGCACCACTCAAATTGAAGAGAAACAGCTGCAGGCATCCATTAGTCATCGAAACATGGAATGTACAAAGTATGAATCTAGAGGAATTGGAAGTTTTCAAAAATGAAATGGAATGCATAAAGATTGATATCCTCAGCATTAGTGAGCTGAAATGGTCTGGTTTTGGCCACTTTGAATCAGACAACATGTGATCTACTACACCAGAAATGACAGTTTGGAGAGGAATGGTGTGGCATTCATCATCACAAAGGATATTTCAAGATCTGTCCTAAAGTACAATGCTGTCAGTGATAGGATAATATCCAGACGCCTACAAGGAAGACCTGTTAATACGACTATTATTCAAATTTATGCCCCAACCACCAAAGCCAAAGATGAGGAAATTAAAGATTTTTATCAACTTCTGCAGTCTGAAATTGACTGAACATGGAATCAGGATGTGTTAATAATCACTGGTGACTGGAACGCAAAAGTTGGAAACAAAGAAGACA
>NW_006921697.1:2660414-2662224 GCF_000298275.1 Orycteropus afer afer
AGTTATGCCAAGAGATTTGGAAGACAGCTACCTGGCCAACTGACTGGAAGAGATCCATATTTGTACCCATTCCAAAGAAAGGTGATCCCACAGATTGTGGAAATTATAGAACAATATCATTAATATCACACCCAAGTAAGATCTTACTGAAGATAATCCAAAAACATTTGCAGCAGTATATTGACAGAGAACTTCCAGAAGTGCAAGCTGGATTCAGAAGAGGACATGAAACAAGGGATACCATAGCTGTTGTCAGATGGATCTTTGCTCAAGGCAAAGAATACTAGAAAGATGTTTACCTGTGTTTTATTGACTATGCAAAGGCATTTGATTGTGTAGATCATGAAATATTATGGACAACATTGAGAAGAATGGGAATTCCCGAGCATTTGATTGTACTCATGAGGAACCTGTACCTTGACCAGCAGGCTGTCGTTCGAATGGAACAAGGGGACACTACATGGTTTAAAATCAGGAAGGGAGTGTGTCAGGGCTGTATCCTTTCCCCATACTCATTCAATCTATATGCTGAGCAAATAATCGGAGAAGGTGGACTACATGAAGAAAAATGTGGCATCGGATTGGGGAAAGAATCATTAACAACCTGAGATACGCAGATGATACAACTTTGCTTGCTGAAAGTGAGGATGACTTGAGGCACTTACTGATGAAGATTGGAGAATACAGTATGCAGTATGGATTACATCTCAATATAAAGAAAACAAAAATCCTCACAGCTGGACCAATGAGCAGCATCACAATAAATGGAGAGAGGATTGAGGTTGTCAAAGAATTCACGTTGCTTGGTTCTACAATCGATCCCAATGGAAGCAGCAGTCAGGCCATTAGATGACATGTAGCATTGGGAAAGTCAACCACAAAGGAACTATTTCAAGTGCTGAGGAGCAAGGATGTCTCCTTGAGGACTAAGGTGCACCTGACAGAAGCCATGATATTTCCAGTTACCTTGTATGTGTGTGAGAGCCAGACAATGAATAAAGAAGACCGAAGAAGAGTTGATGCTTTTGAGTTGTGGTGCTGGCGAAGAATGCTGAAAATATCATGGACTGCTAAAAGAACTAACAGATCTCTCCTAGAGGAAGTGCACCTGAAATGCTTCTTGGAAGCGAGACTGGCCAGACTTCATCTCACCTATTTTGGTCATGTTGTCAGAAGGTACCATTCCTTGGAGAAGGATGTCACACTTGGTAGGGTGGAGGGTCGATGAAAGAGGGGAAGGTCTTCAAGGAGATGGATTGACATGGTGGCTGCAATGATGGTCTCAAGCATAGCAGGGATGGTGGAGCTGGTGCGGGATCAAGCAGTGTATCGTTCTCGTGTGCATGGGGTCGCTATGAGTCAGAAATGACTCAACGGCACCTAACAACAACAACAAAGACTGATTTGTTTGTCCTGGAAATCCAATATATTCAGTATTTTTTTCACCAACATCACAATTCACATGAATCAAATTTTGTTTTTGTTTTCATTTTCACCTTTCACATGCATATGAAGCTATTGAAAAGACCATGGCTTGAGTTAGGGACAGCTTAATCATCAATAAAAGGGAGCTGCCAGCAGCCATTTGGAACAACTAAGGGAGACCAGGAAGTGAGCAGAGTGGTTTGGAACAACTAAGGGAGATGAATTTTTCTGTCAGTTTGTCATACTATGGTGGCTTGCATATTGCTGTGAGGCTGAAGGCTACATCACCAGTATTTCAAATGCCAGCAGTTTATTGACTATGCAAAGGCATTTGATTGTGTGGATCATGACAAATTATGGACAACATTGAGAAGAATGGGAATTC
>NW_006921697.1:2662726-2674809 GCF_000298275.1 Orycteropus afer afer
TGCAGTATGGATTACATCTCAATATAAAGAAAACAAAAATCCTCACAGCTCGACCAACGAGCAGCATCACAATAAACGGAGAGAAGATTGAGGTTGTCAAAGAATTCACATTGCTTGGTTCTACAATCGATCCCAATGGAAGCAGCAGTCAGGACATTAGATGACATGTAGCATTGGGAAAGTCAACCGCAAAGGAACTATTTCAAGTGCTGAGGAGCAAGGATGTCTCCTTGACATGATGGACAGGTTTCAGTGGAGCTTCCAAACTAAGACAGACTCAGAAGAAGGAAGAGGACATCAACCTCTCAAGGAATTGGCCAGTGAAAATCTTACGAATAGCAGTGAAAAAGTATCTGATATATTACTGGAAAATTTTATAAAAGCTCTGAAACATTGTTCAACATAATGCCAGATGATGAGGCACTCAGGTTGGAGGGCACTCGAAACACAACAGAGAAAGAGCTGTCTCCTCAGAGTACAGCCAACCTTAATGATGTGGGTAAAATAGAGCTTTTGGGACCTCCATTTGCTGATGTGTCATGATTCAAACTGAGGAGAAATAGCTGCAAAAATCCATTAATAATTGGAACATGGAATGTACAAAGTATGAATCTAGGAAAATTGAAATGAAACACATGAACATTTATATCCTAGGCATTAGTGAGCTGAAATGGATCGGTTTTGGCCATTTTGAATCAGACAACCATATGATCTACTATGCTGGGAATGACAAATTGAAGAGGAATGGAGTGGCATTCATCATCACAAAGAATGTTTCAAGATCTGTCCTGAAGTACAAGGGTGTCAGTGATAGGATAATACCCACACACCTACAAAGAATACCAATTAATGCTATTATTGTTCAGATTTACACACCAACCACCAAAGCCAAAGATGAGGAAATTGAAGATTGTACCAACTTCTACACTCTCTAATGGACTGAACATGCAATCAAGATGTGCTGATTATCACTGGTGATTGGAATGCAAAAGTTGGAAACAAAGAAGAATCACTGGTAATTAGAAAATTTGGCCTTGGTGATAGAAATAACATTGGAGATCTCATGATAGAATTTTTCAGGACTAATGACTTATTCAGGAGCTCTGGTAGCATAGTGGCTAAAGCACTTGACTGCTAACCAGAAGGCTGGCAGTTCAAACCCACCAGCCACTCCTCAGAAGGAAGGTTGGGCAATCCTACTTCCATAGTGATACTGCCTCGGAAACCCAAGGAGGGGTCGCTACGAGTCGGGGTCGACTCGACGGCACATAACAACAACAACAACACAATGACTTATTCATTCCAAATATCTTTTTGCCATGATACAAACAACATCTATACAAATGGACTTTGCCAGATGGAGTACACAGGAATCAGATTGATAACATCTGGAGCAAGAGGCAATGGGAAAGCTCAATATCTTCAGCAAAACAAGGTCAAGAGCTGATTGTGGAACAGACCATCAACTGCTTATATGCAAGTTCAAGTTGAAGTTGGAGACAATTAAAACAAGTCCACAGGGGCCAAAATATGACCTTGAATATATCCCTCCTGAATTTAGATACCATCTAAAGAACACATTTGATGCATTAAACACCAGTGACCAAAAAACAGAAGAATTGTGGAATGATGTTAAGAACATCTTCCATGAAGAAAGCAAGAGGTCATTAAAAAGATGGGAAAAGAAGAAAAGACCAAAAGTGGATGTCAGAAAATACACTGGAAGTTGCCCTTAAATGGAGAGTGACTAAAGAAATTGAAGAAACAGCAAGATAAAAGAGCTGAACTGAAAATTTCAAAGGGCAGCTCTAAAACAGAGTCAACAATTATAATGAAATGTCCAAAGATTTGGAGTTAGAAAACCAAAAGGAAAGAACACATTCAGCATTTCTCAAGCTGAAAGAGCTCAATTAAAAATTTAAGCCCCAAATTGCAATATTAAAAGATTCTATGGGCAAAATGTTGAATGATGCAGGAAACATCAAAAGTAGATGGAAGGAATATGCAGAGTCACTGTACCAAAAGAATTGGTCTATATTCATCCATTTCAGGAGGTGGCATATGATCAAGAAGCAACAGTATTGAAGAAAGAAGTCAAAGCTTCACTGAACGAAGTGGGAAAAAAAAAAAAAAAAAGGCTGCAGGAATTGACGGAATACCCATTGAGATGTTTCAACAAATGAATGCCATACTGGAGGCACTCAGCTATGCCAAGAGATTTAGAAAACAGCTACCTGACGAACTGACTGGAAGAGATCCATATTTGTACATATTCCAAAGAAAGGTGATCTCACAGAATGTGAAAATTATTGAACACAAATAAAACCTTATTGAAGATAATTCAAAAATCGTTGCAACAGTATATTGACAGAAAGCTTCTAGAAATGCAAGCTGGATTCAGGAGAAGACATGGAATGTCATCATTGCTGATGTCAATGGATCTTGGCTGAAAGCAAAGAATACCAGAAAGATGTTTACTTGTGTTTTCCTGACTATGCAAAAACATTAGATTGTGTGGCTCATAAGAAATTATGGATAACGTTGAGAAGAATGGGAATTCCAAAGCACTTAATTGTACTCATGAGGAACCTGTAAATAGACCAGGAGGCTGTCATTCTAACAGAACAAGGGGACACTGCATGGTTTAAAATCAGGAAGGAAGTGTGTCAGGATTGTATCCTTTCACCATACTTACTCAATTTGTATGCTGAGCAAATAGTCTGAGAAGCTGGACTATATGAAGAACATAGCATCAGGATTGGAGAAAGAATCATTAACAACTTGTGATACACTGACAACACAACTTTGCTTGCTGAAATTGAGGTTGACTTGAAGGACCTACTGATGAAGATTGAAGAATACAGTCTGCAGTATGGATTAGAGCTCAATCTAAAGAAAACAAAAATCCTCACAACTTGACCAATAAGCAGCATCACAATAAATGGAGAAAAGATCGAAGTTGTCAAAGAGTTCATACATTTGGTTCTACAATTAACATCAGTGGAAACAGCAGCCAAAATATCAGACTACGAACAGCACAGGGTAAATCTGCTTCAAAAGACCTCTTTCAAGTGCTGAAGAGCAAAGATGTCTCCTTGAGGACTAAGGTGCACCTGACACAAGCCATGGTATTTTCAGTTGCCTCATGTGCATGTGAGAGCTGGACAATGAATAACGAAGATCGAAGAAGAGTTGATACTTTCCAGTTGTGGTGCTGGCAAAGAATGATGAAATTACCATAGACTACTTAAAAAAAAAACTAACAAATCTGTCCTGGAAGAAGTACAGCCAGAATATTCCTTGGAAGCGAGAATGTCCAGACTTTGTCTCACCTACTTTGGTCATGTTGTCAGAAGGAACCATTCCCTGGAGAAGGATATCATGAGTGATAAAGTGGAGGTTCAACAAAAGAGGGGGAGGCCCTCAAGGAGATGCATTGACACAGTGGCTACAACAATGGGCTCAGGTATAGCCAGGATCATGGAGTGGCACAGGAGCGGGCAGTGTTTCATTCTGTTGTGCATGGGGTCATTATGAATCAGAGATGACTTGATGGCACCTAACAATAAGTATTTTTGAGCACTTTTCATGGGCATATATCTATATTAAACATTATCCTCAAATGATTTTGTTCAATGATTTCATCACCCCTATGAGGTTTGTGAGGAACCCTGGTAGCACCATGATTAAAGCACTCAGCTGCGAACCAAAATGTCAGTCATTGGAACTCACCAGCCACTCTGTGGGAGAAAGATATGACAGTATGTTTCCATAAAGATTCACAGTCTTAGAAACTCTATGAGGAGTTTCTACTCTACCCTATAGCATTCCAATGAGTAGGAATCAACTCCAAAGTAGTGAGATGAGGTTTATTATGGATTGAATTGTGTCCCTAAAAAATATATGTTGGAAATCCTAATCCCTACATCTGTAGATATAATGCCATTTGGGGATAGTTTTCTTTGTTAGGTTAGTGATGCCATATCAGTGTGTGTGTATGTATGTGTGTGTGTGTGTGTGTGTGTATGTATATATGTATATATGTATATATGTATATATTTCCAACCTAAGAATTTTCCATCCCCTCCTATCCCTAGCAACCCACAAAAAAAAAAAAATGTTTCCTTCCATATATAAACCTTTCCTTGAGTTTTTACAATAGTGGACTAATACAATATTTGTCCTGCAATGGACTTATTTCACTCAGCATAATATCCTCCAAGTTCATCCACAATATGACATATTTTGCAGATTCTACATTATTTCTTAGTTTTGCACAGTATTCCATTGTGTGTATGTACCACAGTTTGGTTATCTGTTCCTCTGTTGTTGGGCACTTAGGTTGTTTCTACCTCTTTGCTACTGTGAATAGTGCTGCACTGAACATGAGTGTGCATAGATCTACTCATGTCCCGCCTCTCACTTCTTTGGGATATGTATTTAGTAATGGGGTTGCTGGATCAAATGGTATTTCTATTTCCAACTTTTGGAATCACCCTAGCAATTTCCACAGTGGTAGTATCATTTTACAGTCCCACCAGCAGTATATGAGTCTCAATCTCTCCACATCTTCACCAGCAATTGTTATTTTCTATCTTGTTGAACTTTGCTATTAATGCTGGGGCAAGATGGTATCTCATGGTTGTTTTGATTTACATCTCGATGGCAAACAACAACAGATATGTCATTGCTGGGTATTTTTTTTCCAAATCTATAGGTATTCTTTTTTACTCTTTTGGAGTCTTTTGACACACATAAGGATTAAATTTTTAGAAGGTCCCAATCATGTAGCTTATCTTCTGGTATTTGTGCATTTTGTGTCATGCTTGATAGTCTATTTATGCCATAAGTTAGGGTGTCTAAATTTGCCACTATTTTTTCAGAACACTTAATTGTGCCCATGAGGAACCTGTACATAGACCAAGAGGCTGTTGTTCAAACAGAACAAAGGTATATTTCACGGTTTAAAATCAGGAAAGGAGTATGTCAGATTTGTAGCCTTCCAGCACATTTATTCAATCTGTATGCTGAGCAAATAATCCAAGAAGTTGGACTGTATGAAGAAGACCATGGTGGCATCAGGATTGGAGAAAGACTCATTAACAACTTGCAATGTGCAGATGCCACAGCCTTGCTTGCTGACAGTGAAAATAATTTGAAGCACTTACTGATGAAAATTAAAGACTACAGTCTGCAGTATGGATTACACCCCAACATAAAGAAAACAAAATTCCTCACAACTAGACCAAGAAGCAAAATCATGATTGTTCTGGTTACCTAGTGCCACTCTGACAAGAATATACCACAAATAGAATGTCCTTAACAAACAGGAGTTTATTGTCTCACAGTTTGGAGGCTTTAAGTCCAAGTCCAAAGTGCCAGGCTCTAGGGGCTGGGTGAAAGCCCCTCAGCCTTGGGGTGTAGCTTTGCCCCTTGCTCATGGCCCACTGAAGCTGGAGGCTTTTCTTCATTCTGTTGCTGGCTGCTGAGGCTGACAGACCCAAGATCGACAAGTAAAAAGGCACAGTCCTGATGTTACTAAACCACATGGCAGACCATTGGTTTAAATCCATTTTAAGTCCCAAGGTCGGCAGAGCATGGCAGGCTACTAAACAATGACACAGCTACATACAGGGTCCAAATGTGCCATAAACTAGAGACCATTTCCAAAGCTGCTTCTTATATACAGGAAGTAGACCACATGCCCAAACAGCTACTCAGCTGCTTGTGGTAAATCCCACCATGGAATTGATTGCCAGTCTCATCATGGGGAATAACTACCACCAGCTGCCCAGCCACTCAACCAGGCCCAGCCAAGCCGACACACAAACATAACACCACAATGATAAATGGAGAAAAGATTGAAGTTGTCAAAGATTTCATATTACTTGTTTCCACAAGCAATACCAATAGAAGGAGCAGTTAAGACATCAGACAACATATTGCACTCTACAGATCTGCTGAAAAAGACTTCTTTAAAGTGCTGAAGGGCAAAGATGTCTCTTTGAAGACTAAGGTGCATCTAACCCAAGCCATGGTATTTTCAGTAGGCTCATATGCTTGTGAAAGCTGGACAACATATTAGGAAGATGAAAGAAGAGCTGATGCTTTTGAATTGTGGTGTTTGCGAAGAATACTAAAAGTACCATGGACTACCAGAACTAATCTATGCTGAAAGAAGTGCAGACTGAATGTTCCTTGAAAGCAAGGATGGACAAACCTTTCTCACTTGGTTCAATCACATTGTCAGAAAGGATCATTCCCCGGAGAAGGATATCATGCTTGGTAACGTGGAGGGTCGGCAAGAAAGGGGAAGGCCCTCAAAGAGATGGATTGACACAGTGGGTGCAATGATGGACTCAGGTGTAGAAAGGATTGTGAGGCTGGCACAGGACCGGGCAATATTTCATTCTGTTGTATATGGGATAGTTATAAGTCAGAGCCAACTTGATGGCACCTAACAGCAACATAGTTTTAGGTTTTACATCTAAGTCTTTGGTCCATGTGGAGTTAGTTTTTATGTAGGGTGTGAGGTATGGGTCTTGTTTCATTTTTCTGAAAATGGATATCCAGTTTTACCAGCACCATTTGTGAAAGAGACTATCACTTTCTCATTTAATGGATTTCAACCCTTTGTCAAAGATCAGCTGACCATAGGTGGATGGATCTCTTTCTGGGTTCTCAATTCTGTTCCACTGGTCTATATGACTGTCAATGTAGCTGTACCAGGCTGTTTTGACTACTGTGGCTGTATAGTAGGTTTTAAGATCTCCTACTTTGTTCTTCTTCTTTGGTAGTACTTTACTTATCCAAGTTCTCTTTCCTTTCCATAAAAAATTAGTGATTGTTTTTCCATATCCTTAAAAGAATGTTGATGGAATCTGAATCGGTATTGCATTGAATGTATAGATTGTTTTGGGTAGTACTGACATTTTCACAATGTTCAATCTTCCTATCCATGGTATATTTTTCCATTTACGTAGATCTCTTATATTTCCTTCAATTAGTATTTTGTAGTTTTCTTTGGTCTTTTGTGTTCCTGGTAAGATTTATTCCCAAGTATCTTATTTTTTTGGTTGTTGTTGTTGTTGTTGTTATGTGCCGTCGAGTCGACCCCAACTCATAGTGACCCCTCCTTGGGTTTCCGAGGCAGTATCACTACGGAAGTAGATTGCCCAACCTTCCTTCCGAGGAGTGGCTGGTGGGTTTGAACTGCTAGCCTTCTGGTTAGCAGTCAAGTGCTTTAGCCACTATGCTACCAGAGCGCCTTTTTTTTGGTAGTGATTGTAAATGGTATTAATTTCCTTATTTCCTTTTCAGAGACTTTTTTGCTCATGTAGAGGAATCCAACTGATTTTTGTATGTTGATCTTGTATCCTGCCGCTATACTAAATCTTTCAATTAGTTCCAGTAGTTTTCTTTCTTAGTTTCTTGGGTTTTCTATGTATAGGATCATATATCATCAGCAAATAGGGATAGTTTTACTTCTTCCCTACAAATCTGGATGCCTTTTATTTTCCTTTCTTGCTTTATTTCCCTGAGTGGGACTTCTAATAAATTTGTTGAATAGAAGTAGAGATAGAGGGTATCATAGTCTTATTCCTCTTCACAAGGGGAATAGATTCAATCTCTCTCCATAAGCCAATCACTCTTGAGATATAAGACAGCATATTAAACACAGAAGAAAGCAAGCATAGATGAGGGAAGGAGATGCCATACACCAAACCAAACAGATCTGACTCATAGTGACCCCTCCTTGGGTTTCCAAGGTGGTATCACTACAGAAGTAGATTGCTCAACCTTCCTTCTGAGGAGTGGCTAGTGGGTTTGAACTGCTAGCCTTCTAGTTAGCAGTCAAGTGCCTTAAGCGCTATGCCACTAGAGCTCCCATGATACCATATGAAGATCATCAAAGAAAACTGAAAAAAGACAAGGACCTTCTCCTAGAACCAACAGAGAGAGCCTTCCCCTAGAATGGTTGTCCTGAATTTGGACTTCCAGCTTCTAAAACTGTGAAAAAATAAGTTTCTGTTAGTTAAAGTCACCTACTTGGGGTTTTTCTATTATAGCAGCAGTTTGAAAGCAAAATTCACCTTTTTACAGATGAGGAAACTAAGGCATAGAGAGATTAACCTATATTCTAGGGACCTCACAGCTGGCAGTGGCAGAGCTGGAATTCAACCCAAGTCAAACAATTCCAGGCTAACAGGTAGTAGAGTGCTAGCTGTCTCTGGCTTGAAGCCAAGTTTGAGAAGACATAGACAAAGCCTTTCAAGTTCATTCAATTTTAATCAAGCAGCAGATAAACCACACACAACATAGTTTTGCAAGATGTCTGATCTCTGTTGATGAATGATAATCACTGCCCACAGTGTTTGCAATTTTTCTTCTTGACTGTCTGGGTGTTGTTGTTTAAAAAAAAAAAAACTTTAAAAACATGCTTAGCACCTAAAAATACTCTGGCAAGCTATATAACGTAGTTCCTAATTTGCACTTGCTTAGAATGGAATGCACAAATCATAATACCAAATACAAAGGCATCCCAGGATTAGAGTTGGAAGGTCTAGATTGTGATGCTTGCCCTGTCCCAAATATACTAGGCAACTTTGGGCAGAAGTTCTTTCCACCTTGAGGCTACCTCCCTGATTTGTAAAATAATAGGATGGTTGAAAAGACAAGGGTTTTTAGGCTTCACACCTCAGATTTGCTTGGAGGAAGTAGAGAGTCAACAAGTTACCCCATATACTCTGCAAACAGATGACATAGGGGGTAAGATATTTAGCTGCTAATCAGAGGGTCAGTGGTTCAAACTTACCAGGCTGCTCAGAGGGAGGAGGATGAGACAGACAATCTACTTCCATAAAGATTTATAGCCTTGGAAGCCCATTGACTCAATGGCGATGGGTTTGGTTTTTTTGGCTTAATTACTTTCTCAGGTTCCTGTGTGGTACAAATGATTTGTTTCTGGGTACTAACTGAAAGGTTGGTGGTTTGAGTCCATCCAGAGGCACCTTGGAAGAAAAGGCTTTCTGGCTCTGAAAAATCAATCACTGAAAACCCTACAGAGCACAGTTCTACTCTGACACCCATGGAGTTGCCATGAGTCAGAATCGACTGGACTCTTGTTGTCATTTTAATTGCATTGTCATTTGAGCAAATAGAAAAGTAATACTTTTGCCAAAACCAAAACCAAACTTACTGCCATCAAGTCAATTCTGACTCATAGCAACCCTCTAGGAACTGCCCCACAAGATTTTCAAGGCTGTAAATCTTTAGGGCAAGAGACTATCTCATCTTTCTTCAATGGAGCAGCTTATGGGTTCCAACCACTGACCTTCTGATTAGCAGCCAGATGCCTTAACCACTGCATTACTAGAACTCCCTCTGCTTTTGCCAAGCCTCCTTCAATTACTTCTCTGTGCAGTGCTCTCTCTTCCCATAAAGCTTCTTAATTTTTGTTGGGAAAATTAACTCCACCCCTACTTTGCAATGTCTTTGTGGCAGTAGCAGTCAAGAGGACTTGCCCTCTCTAGTTCTAAGTGCCCAAGTCCAGACAGGGAACATGAATTAAAAGCATGGAAGTCAAGAAGAGAACTAAATTGAAGCAGATTCATTCTCAGAAAGAACTTGAAAAGATTAGAAGTCGAGTCTTCCTCCCTAGATGCTCTGATGTGACTTTTCTAAGGTCTAGTATGTCATCTTCATGGAATCTGTGAGCTGCCACAGATCTTCTCAATAAATTCCTCACTGCATATATTAGGCAGAGTGAGTTTCTGTTGCTTAAAACTAAATAAACAGGCACAGTATTGCTTACAAGAAAATAAGTCAAAATGATAGCCCAGATGATCTCTAAATTCTCCTCCAATATTATCATTTCATAGTTTTTACATTACTGTAATCCTTGGACCTGTTGTTGTTTCTCCACTATAACAAAACTTCAGAGGCAGGCTGAAAAGAAAGAAAACCATCAGATAATTTGGCTCCATCCTACAAGTTTCTAAATAGCTAAGTAGTTGAAAACCTAGGAAGGGTTGACTAAAATTTTCTACCTTTATGTTTACTCTCAGAATGTGATCATGGTTAAATCTGAGGCAACTGAAAAAAGCCTTGGAACTAGAGAGACCAAGGTTCAAATCTTATCTGACACTCACTAGTTGCTCCAAAGATTATCTTGCCAAGAGTAACAAATAAGGTGCTGCCCAATCAATAAACCATGAAAGTGTGGACAAAATGAATATCAGTGGCCACCATGAAAGGCAAGGACCAGATTATTTGTATGAGACTCTAGAGAAGGGGAGAAAGTTACCCAATATGTTGAGTTTTGGATTTCCTGTCCTCCTGTCAAAATGGGAACTGGAGCCAGATTTCATTTGATTCAAAGAAAACAATTTGACATTTTTTATACACTCAAAGATGTGGAATGAGAGTCATATGGGCTAGCTACATGGGACTGACAATACATCTCTCTCAATTTTTGCAAGAGTCAAATGAGATTATTTGTATTTTTATTGCATGAATGTATTTGATATAAAAGAGCCACATCCTTGCAGTACTGCCTTGTACAAAGCCCCCTATCCTTTGGGACCATTGTTGCTGTCATGATCTCATTTTCATCATCATAACATGACTACCAGTTGCCATCAAGTTGGTTCCGATTCATGAGGACCACATGTATATTAAAGAAGAACTGTACTCCATAGGGCTTTCAGTGCCTGATTTTTGGAATTAGATTACCAAGCTTTTCTTGTGAGGCGCCTCTTTGGCGAACACAAACCTCCAGAGTTTTGGTTAGCAGTTGACCATGTTAACAGTTTGTGCCCCTCCAGGTACTCACTACAGCAGCTACTATTTATTGAGTGCTTATTTTGTTGCAGACACTGTTTTAAACACTTAAATGTATCATTTCATTTATTACATACAACAACCCTTTGAATACATTTCTTTTATTGTCTCCATTTCACAGATGAGAAAAGGAAGAGTTAGTGAGATTAAGTAACTTCCAAAGTGGCAGAGTATCTTCCACAAAAGCAGTAGGTAACTTAATTGACAATAAATATACTTTATTATTTTCTTACTATTATACAAGGATATTAGTTTAATTTTTAATTAAAATATTATAAGCCAACATTTCCTAGAAACTTAATGTTTCAAGTCTCTCACACAGACATACACCACCAAATTAATACAGCCATTCCTCCAATCAACCACTTGCCTGTCAGTTTGTCATACTGTGTTGGCTTGTATGTTGCTGTGATGCTAAAAACTATGCTATAAATATTTCCAGTATCAGCAGGGTCACTCAGGGTAGAAAGGTTTCAGTGGAGTTTCCAAACTAAGACAGACTAGGAAGAAGGAAGAGGTAATCCAGTTCTGAAAAATGAGCCACTGAAAACTTTGTGATAGCAGTGAAACGTTGTCTGATATAGTGCCAGAAGATAAACCCCCAGGTTAGAAGGCACTCAAAATACAGCTGGAGAAGAGCTGCCTCTTCAAGGGCAACCTTAATGACATGAATGAAGGAAGGTTCTGTGGACCTTCTTTTGCTGGTGGGGCATATCTCAAAATGAGATGAAACAGCTAGAAATAAACATTAATAATCAGAATGTAGAATGTATGAAGTATGAATCTAGGAAAACTGGAAGCTGTAAAAAATAATCAATATCCCAGGCATTAATGAAATGAAACTGCCTGGTATTGGCCATTTTTAATTGGACAATCATATAATCTACTATGCCAGGAACGACAAATTGAAGTAGAATGGTATATTTGTTGACAAAAAGAACATTTCAAAATCTATTCTATCCTACAGTACAATGCTGCCAATGATAGAATAATATCCATATGTATACAAGGAAGAGCAGTTAATACTACTATTATTGAAATTTATGTACCAACCTGTGGTGTAGTAAATTACTTAGTGTGGCTTTTCTACCCATAAGTCTTTGTAAACTCCAAGGTGGGATTTTCTATGAGCAACTGAGGAGCTCCTGATTGCTGAAGTTGTCCACCTGGAGTATTTCTTTTGGAAGTGGCACAAAACAATGTTCTGGGAGGTGCCCACTCTCTCTTAAGTGCTTAGAGTT
>NW_006921697.1:2675184-2741792 GCF_000298275.1 Orycteropus afer afer
GGCCTTGGGTTACTGCTGGTAATCCTTTCTTCCTCTTGTGGGATTACAGGAGGTCAGAACATGTGGCCTTCCCGCCATTTTTGCACAACCTCAAACACCAAAGATGAAGAAATTGAGATGGTATTTCAAACATCTGCAGTCTGAAATTGACCAAACATGCAATCAAAATGCATTAATAATTACTGATGATTGAATGCAAAAGTTAGAAACAAAAAAGAAGTATTAGTAGTTGGAAAATATGGCCATGGTAAGAGAAATGACACCAGAGACCATATGATAAAATTTTATAAAATTAACAACTTATTTAAAGCAAATGGCAATTACACTTGTGGATCTTGCCAGATAGAATAAACTGGAATCAAATCAACTACATCTGTGCAAAGAAAGGATGGAAAACCTCAATATCATCAGTCAGAACAAAGCCAGGGGCTAACTGTGGAGCAGACCTTCAATTGCTCATACACAAGTTCTAAGTTAAAGTTGAAGAAAATTAAAACAAATCCATGAGACCCAAAATAAGATCTTGAGTATCTTGTTGTTGTTATGTCCCATTGAGTCATCTTTGACTTATAGCAATCTTACGCACAACAGAATAAAAGACCGCCCAGTTCTGTGCCAGCCTCATGATCCCTACTATATCTGAACCCATAACTGCAGCCACTGTGTCAATCCATCTTGTTGAGGGCTTTCCCATTTTTCGTTGACCCTCCACTTTACCAAGCATGACATCCTTCTCCAGGGAATGGTCTCTTCTGACAACATGACCAATGTAGGTGAGATGGATTCTGGCCATTCTTACTTCCAAGGGGCATTCTTGCTGCACTTATTCTAGGACAGATTTGTTATTTTTTTTACCCAAACCAAAAACCAAACTCACTGCCATCGAGTTGGATCCGACTCATACTGACCCCTCCTTGGGTTTCTGAGGCAGTATTCTTCACCAACGCCACAACTCAAAAGCATCAACTCTTATTTGGTCTTCCTTCCTCTTTTTCCAGTTCTCACATACATATGAAACAATTGAAAATACAGTGGCTTGAGTTAGGCTCACCTTAGTCTTCAAGGAGACATCTTTGCTCTTGAAAGACATCTTTTGCAGATTTGCCCAATGCAATATGTCATCTGATGTCATGACTGCTGCTTCCATTGGCATTGACTGTAGAACCAAGAAATATGAAGTCTTTGACAACTTCAATCTTTTCTCCATCTATCATGAAGCTGCTTATCGGTCTAGTTGTGAGGATTTTTGTTTTCTTTATATTGAGGTGTAATCCATATGGCAGACTGTAGTCTTTAATTTTCATCGGTAAGTGCTCCAAGTCATCCTAACTTTCAGCAAGCAAAGTTGCATCGTCAGCGTTTTTCAAGTTGTTAATGAGCCTTCCTCCAATCCTGATGCCACGTTTTTCTTCATGTAGTCCAGCTTCTAGGATTATTTGCTCAGCATGCAGATTGAATAGGTATGGTGAAAGGACACAACACTGGCACATACCCGTCTTGATTTTAAATCATCCAGTATTCCCTTGTTCGGTTCGAATGACAGCCTCCTGGTCAATGTGCAGGTTCCCCATGAGTACAATTAAGTGTTCTGCAAGTCCTATTCGTCTCAATGTTATCCATAATTTGTCATGATCCACACAATCAAATGCCTTTGCATACTCAATAAAACACAAGTAAACATCTGTTTGATATTCTTTGTTTTCAGCCAAGATTCATCTGACATCAACTATGATACCCTTCACTCCATGTCCCCTTCTGAATCCAGCTTGCATTTCTGGAAGTTCTCTGTCTATATACTGCTGCAACTATTTTTAAATTATCCTCAGTAAGATTTTACTTGCATATGATATCAATGATATTGTTCCATTATTTCCATATGCTGTGGGATCACCTTTCTTTGGAATGTGTAGAAATATGGACCTTTTCCAGTCAGTTGACCAGGTAGCTGTCTTCCAAATCTCTTGGCCACCCAAGTTAGTGTCTCTAATGAAGTATCTGTTTGTTGAAATATCTTAATGGGTATTCTGTCAATTCCTGGAGGCTTATTTTTCACCGATTCCGTCAGTGCGTATTTGGCTTCTTCCTTCAATACCATTGGTTCTTGATCATATGCCATCTGCTGAAATGGATGATAATCTGCCAATTGAGTATGTTGTTGTTGTTATGTGCCATTGAGTAAGCCCTGACTCATAGCGACCCCTCCTTGGGTTTCAGAGGCAGTATCACTACAGAAGTAGGATTGCCCAACCTTCCTTCTGAGGAGTGGCTGGTGGGTTTGAACTGCTAGTCTTCTGGTTAGCAGTCAAGTGCCTTAGGCACTATGCTACCAGAGCTCCTGCCAATTGAGTATATCCCATCTGAATTTAGAAACCATCTGAAGAATAGATTATACTTATTGAGCACCAGTGACCAAAGACCAGATGATTTGTGAGATGACATCAAGAGCATCATTCATGAAAAAAGCAAAAAGTCATTAAACAAACAAGAAAGAAAGAAAAGATGAAAATGGAGGTCAGAAGAGACTCTGAAGCTTGTTCTTGAACAAAGAGTAGCTAAAGATGTTTACCTGAGTTTTCTGCTGGTCAAACTGTAAAATGATACAACCACTGTGAAAAACATGTAGTAGTTAATGTTGTGTGTCAACTTGGCTAGGCTGTGATTTTAAGTGGTGTGGAAACTGGATGCAGTTATTCCTCATGATGAGATTGGATATAATCGATTGGTATTATCAATTCCATGGTAGAGTCTGGTATGAGACTATAATCCATGGAAGGGGAGTTGCCTTTGGGGTGTGGCCTACTTCCAGTATATTTGGAGAAACTTTGGGAAAGGTGTCTAGCTTTTTGACAAATTTGGATCCTGAATTTGGCCAAGTCTTCAAATTTAGTTCCTGGACTTGAACCAGTCCTGTGGTATTCCTGCCAATCTTGGGATTGTGCCATTTTATCTGTTGATCTTGGGTTGGTCAGCCTCACAAGGCAGCAGATGTATGAGTCAGAAGAAGCCTCTACCTTGCTCCAATGGGCCTGGCAGAGCTGAAGCCCAAGGCGGAGGGGCCTTCACCCAGCCCCTAGAGCCAGCACTCTGAATTTGGATTCTAGCCTCCTTCACTGTAAGAGAATTAAATTCTTATCTGTTAAATCCAAAACAAATAAATAAATAAAGATGTTTACCTGTGTTTTATTGACAATCTCCAGGCATTACAGTGTGTGGATCATAACAAATTATGGTTAACATTGTGAAGAATGGGAATTTCAGAACACTTAATTGTGCACATGAGGAACCTGTACACAGACCAAGAGATGGTCATTGGAACAGAACGAGGGAATACTGCATGGTTTAAAATCAAGAAAGATGTGAATCAGGGCTTGGTCTTTTCACCATACTTATTCAACCTGTTTGCAGAGCAAATGATCTGAGAATCTGGACTACATGTGTCATGATTGGAGGAAGATTCATTAACAGCCTGTGATATACAGATGACACAAACTTGCCTGATGAAGATTTGAAGCATTTACTGATGAAGATCAAAGACTACAGCCTTCAATATGGATTACACCTCAACATAAAGAAAACAAAAATCCTCACAACTGGACCAGTTAGCAATATAATGATAAAGGCAGAAAAGGATTTCATTTTCCTTAGAGCCACAATTTTTGCCCATGGACACAGCAGTCATGAAATCAAGTGAAATATTACATTTACAAATCTGCTGTATAAGACCACTTTAAAGTGTTAAAGAGCAAAGATATCATTTGGAAGGCTAAGGTGGGCCTGACCCAAGCCATTGTACTTTCAATATCTTATATGCATGCAAAGGAGCTCTGGTAGCACAGTGCCTAAGGCACTTGACTGCTAACCAGAAGGCTGGCGGTTCAAACCCACCAGCCACGCTTCGGAAGGAAGGTTGGGCAATCCTACTTCCATAGTGATACTGCCTCAGAAACCCAAGGAGGGGTCGCTATGAGTCAGGGCCGACTCGACGGCAAACAACAACATATGCATGTGAAAGCTGGACAATGAATAAGAGAGACTGAAGAAGAATTGATGGATTTGAATTATGGTTTTGACTAAGAATATTGAATATACAATGGACTGCCAGAAGAATGAATGAACACATTTGTCTTGGAAGAAGTACAGCCAGAATGCCTTGGAAATGAGAATAGCCAGACTGCAACAATGAGCTCAAGCATAGCAAGGATTGTGAGGATGGTGTAGGACCAGCCAGTGTTTCATTCTATTGTATGTAATATATGCATGAGTCAAAACTGACTCGATGGCTCCTAACAATATTTCTCCAATATGTATTCAATATATGATAAATTTACTTGTTAGGTACCATCAAGTCGGTTCTCACTCATAACGACCCTATGTTCAACAGTACGAAACACTGACCAATGTTGTGCCATCCTCACAATCATTGCTCTGTTCAAGCCCATTTTGCAGCTGCAGTGTCAGTCCATCTCATTAAAGGTCTTTCTCTTTTTTTTTTCCCCAAACATGATGTCTCTCTCCAGGAACTGATTCCTCTTCATAACATGTCCAAAGTATATGAGATGCAGTCTTGCCATCACTGCTTCTAAGGAGCATTCTGGCTGAACTTCTTCCTAGACAGACTTGATCATTGTTTTGGCAGCCCATGGTATATTCAATATTCTTCACCAACACCATAATTCAAAAGCATCAGTTTTTCTTTAGTCTTCTTTATACATTGTACAACTCTCACATGCAAATGAAATGAGTGGAAATACCATAGCTTGGGTCAGTTGCACCTTAGTCCTCATGCAAACATCACTTGATTTCTTGATTGCTGTTATCATGGACAAGAGCTCTGGTAGTGTAGTGCCTAAGGCACTTGACTGCTAACCAGAAGGCTGGTGGTTCAAACCCACCAGCCACTCCTTGGAAGGAAGACTGGGCAATCTACTTCTGTAGTGATACTGCCTCGGAAACCCAAGGAGGGGTCACTATGAGTTGGGTCTGACTCGATGGCACATAACAACAACAACACAACATTAACATGGACATTCACTGTAGATCCAAGTAAAATGAAATCCCTGAAAACTTCACTCTTTTCTTATCATTTTGTTGCTTATTGGTCCAGTTGTGAGGGCATTTACTTTCTTTACGTTGAGGTGTAATACATACTGAAGGCTATAGTCTTTGATCTTCATCAGTAAGTGCTTCAAGTCTTCTTTACTTTCAGCAAGCAAGGTTGTGTCATCTGCATATCACATGCCCTTCTTGATGCTGCATTCTTCATATAGTACAAAAACCAAAAAAACCAAACTCACTGCTACTGAATAGGATCCAAGTCATAGCAACCCCTCCTTGGGTTTCTGAGGCAGTATCACTATGGTAGTACATTGCCTAATCTTCCTTTCGAGGAGTGGCTAGTGGGTTTGAACTGCAAGCTTTCTGGTTAGCAGTCAAATGCCTTAGGCACTACACCACCAAATTATTTGCTCATCATACAGATTGAATAAGTATGATGAAAGGATACAACCCAGATGGGCACCTTTCTGACTTTAAACCATGCAGTATTCCCTCTGTTCAAATGACTACCTCTTGGTCTGTGTACACCTTCCTCATGAGCACAATTAAGTGTTCTGGAATTCCCTTCTTCATAATGTTACCTATAGTTTGTTATGATCCACAGTTGAATGCCTTTGCATTGTCAATAAAACATAGGTAAACATCTTTGTGGTACTCTTTGCTTTCACCCAAGATGCTCCTTACACAGCAATAATATCCCTCATTCCATGGCCTTTTATACATATGGCTTTCATTTCTGGAAGTTCCTTGTCTATGAACTGCTGCAACCCTTTTTAAATTATCTTCAACACATTTTAATAGGAGTTCTGGTGGTATAGTACCCAAGGCATTTGATTGCTAACCAGAAGGCTGGTGGTTCAAACCCACTAGCCACCCCTTGGAAGGAAAACTGGGCAATCTACTGCCATAGAGATATTGCCTCGGAAACCCAAGGAGAGGTCTTTATGTGTCAGATCCGAACGGACAGCAGTGAGTTTGGTTTTTTGTATGATATTAATGATATAAGGAGCTCTGGTAGTGTAGTGCCTAAGGCACTTGACTGCTAACCAGAAGGCTGGTGGTTCAAACCCACCAGCCAGTCCTTGAAAGGAAGATGGAGCAATCTACTTCCATAGTGATACTGCCTTGGAAACCCAAGGAGGGGTCGCTATGAGTCAGGTCTGACTCGATGGCACATAACAACAACAACAATTAATGATATTGTTTGATAATTTCTACATTCTGTTCAATCACCAACCAGGTCTTTGCACATTTCATTATAATACTTTACTTTCTCTTCATGAGCTGTCCTTTGAAATCTACTATTTAGATTTTTTGCTTCAGCATTTCTTCCATTTGTTTAGTTACTCTCCACTCAGGAGCAGGTTTCAGAGTGTCTTTGGACATCCATTTTGTCTTTTCTCCCTTTCCTGTCTTTTTAATGACCTTTTGCTTTCTCTATATATGATATTCTTGATGTCATCCCACAACTCATCTGGTCTTCAGTCATTGGTTTTGAATGTGTCAAATCTATTCTTTAGATAGTTTCTAAACTCAGGTGGGATATACTCAAGGTCATATTTTGGCTCTTAAGGACTTGTTGCATTTTCTTCAGCTTCGACTTCAACTTGCTTATGAGCAATTGATGGTGTGATCCAGTCAGCCCCTGGTCTTGTTCTTATTAACAATACTTAGCTTCTTCATTTTCTCTTTCCACAGATGTTGTCTATTTGTTTCCTGTGTATCCCATTTGACAAGGTCCATGTGGAGACCCACAATTTATGTCATTTTTTTAAAAAAAGTATTTGCCATGAATAAATCATTGGTCTTGCCAAATTCTATCACCTGTTCTCTGGCTTCATTTCTATCACTGAGGCCATAGTTTTCAACTGTTGATGGTTCTTCTTTGTTTCCAACTTCTGCATTTCAATCACCAGTAATTATCAATATATCTTGATGGCATGTTTGGTCAATATCAGACTGTAGAACTTGATAAATTCTTCACTTTATTCACCTTTAGCTTTGGTGGTTTAATTTTCATATAAATCCATATCGTTTTAGTAACAACTACAACAACATTTTTAATAGAAGTAGTATATGCACATTATTAAACAAGTTGCATATATAGCAAAGTGTAATTCTTCAGAAGCAATCAGTGTTCACCATTTCGTGTATATTCTTTTGAGTATTTTAAGCATATATGAACATGTCATATGACTACTTTTAATTAATCTTTATCAGGATCAGTTATTGTGTTCTCAAATTTTTTCTCTTTCTTCTTTCAAGGTGATTATCTGAACTGTCTATCAACTATCAGACTGTAAGTCAGATTTCTGTCATCTGTGTATGTAGAAGAATAGCTAGAAATAGGTACTCCAGGAAAAGTTTCTGTTTTTAAATGGGCCAAATCTTTTGACTCCTAAATCATTTGTGAAGTCATAAATAACAGACTGTGGTTTAAACAAGAATGTACAGGCTTCTAAACAAAGCACATATAATTTTAACTGATATCTAGTTTAAAAACAGGCCATACACAGCTTTTTCAACAAACCCTCTCTTACTTGTTCTCAGTAATGATCATTCCCAGTCCAATTTTTATCCTGACAAACCCACAATGGAACAGACTTTCTAGGCTGTTTATTCAACACATCCCTCATTTATCACATGGTGTCTATTCTAGTCCCAGTTATCCAAACCAAAATAACTCAAGAACTTAAAAAGCTGCTAATGACCAATGGAATTTTCAAAAAACAATTTTGATTACAATCCAATCTTCTCTGTATTCTCTTCTACTATCCCTCATCTGTGGAAGAATCTTGATCATGTCAAGAGCTTAGCTTAAGACCATACTGCATTAAGTACCACTTGACATTACAATTATTTGGTCCTACAGCTCTCAGTATTGCCCATAAAAGGAATTTACGCAAATGCTATGCAGAAACCAAAAACCAAACTCACTGCTGTCTAGTCAGATCTGACTTATAGTGACCCTTCCTAGGGTTTCTGAGGAGGTATCTCTACAGAAGTAGATTGCCCAACCTTCTTTCCAAGGAGTGGCTGGTGGGTTTGAATCACCAGCCTTCTGGTTAGCAGTCAAATGCCTTAGGAACTACGCCACCAGAACTCTCTCAGTATTACCCATAAAAGGAACTTAAGCAAATGCTATGCAGAAGTGTGTGGACTTCTGTAGGTAAATGAATCATCAAAAACTTTTAAACAGGGAATCAGCACATGTTGTCTCGCCTTTTAGAAAGGCAATTTGGTAGCTTCAGGAAGACGTAATGAAATTACTGGAAGCTAGTGACAATTTCCAATGGTCTAAGTAAGCCATAATCAAGGCTTGAAGTAGGGAAATTTCAATTGGATAAACTGGACTAGGCAGATCAGTAGGCTTTAGTGCTATTATATGAGGTATTAGAGATTGAATCATATCCCCCAAAATATGTGTTTAAATACTAACTTCTATGCTTGTGGTTATAATCCCATTGTTTAGAACAGTTCTCTTTGTTATGTTAATGTTATAGGATTAGTGTAGAGTGTGTCATAAATACATCTCTTTTGACGTATGAAAGAGATTAAATAAACAAGGGAAAGAAGTAGAAATGGGGGAAGAGAGATGCCAAGCCATATGAAGATTGCCCTGGAGCAGAAGGTCAGAAGAGACAAGGCTCTTCCTTCAGAGCCCACAGAGCCATAAATTGTTTGCTTAGAGCCAGCACCCTGACTTTGGACTTCTAGCCTCCTAAGGAGCTCTGGTGGTGTAGTGCCTATGGCATTTGACAGCTAATCAGAAGGCTGGAGGTTCAAACCCACCAGTCACTCCTTGGAAGGCAGACTGGGCAATCTACTTCCCTAGAGATATGGCCTCAGAAACCCAAGGAGGTAACGCTATGAGTAGGGATCGACTCAATGGCAGTGAGTTTGGTTTGGTTTTTTTGGAAACTGTAGGAAAATAAGTTTCTATTTGTTAAAGTCATCTACTTGTGGTATTTCTGTTATAGCAGCACTAGATAATTAAGACAGAACATGGTACTGAGAATTGGGGATGATGTTCTAACAAATACCTTCAATGTGAAAGTGGCTTTGCAATTGGAGAGCAAAGCTTGGGTATGAGAAGTATTAATGACAAAGAGGGAAATTATATGAGAGATGCTATAGTACTATGAAGGGAGACAGAGGACTTTCCACAATTTTAGTTCCCAGGGTCACAAGATTCATTTTTACCAAAACTTATACTCAGAAAAGAAGTGGGCGATAGAACCCTTCAGTTTAGCCCAGAGAGACTCCCAGGGCTTAGCTACTAAACTACATCTCTTTACAAATGTCCCAATGATGCCAGGGACAAAGGCTTCCCCTTCTGAACGGAAACCTAAGAGCCAGCTTTCTCCCCCTGCTCTCCAGATGGCATTACACATGTCAATTAGAAATGGTCAGGAAGTACTTTCCTCTTTGCAACCAAGAGAAACAGTTTCCTTCTTTGGAGACTGTTCCTACTTTCTCTCCTTCCTTAAATGGAACCTGATGTGGCATTTTTTTTTTTCCAAAAAAATTACATTTGACTGGTCCTTAGCATTTTTGTGCTCTTGGTAGATCTGCAGTGGGCAGATAAAGATGGAGCTCAGTGACGTACATTTCTCTGCTGGTTTCTTTAGCAATGCCCTAGCAGGCTTTCAGCTCACCTACAAACCTGCTTCTCAGTCAGTCTGCTTTCGGCTACAATCCAGGCTCTGTCAGAGCATCACTTTTAAAACAAAATAAACTGTTTTATTTCCTGGCACTTTACAGTTTATAAAGCTCTTCTATAATCTTCATTTTATTTTATCTCAACAGCACAATCTTAAAGAAAAGATATTCCTGTCACCATTTTACTGGTCAAAAGAAAAAAAAATGAGGCTTACAAAAGTTCAATGACTTGGCTAGATAGCATAACAACAAGTCAACAGAAGGGGATGAGCTTGTCAACAGGGATTAGTAGAATTTGTTCATCTTGGGCATAGTGGCCTAAGAGGTACAGCTAACTTGCTCAGCCAGAGTCTGAAGATTTCAGATAGAGTTTATTCCAGCTCAGGATGAAATAAGAAGGCAAGTTTTCTCTGTGATTTAAGATATGTTCAGAATTTACTGGCACAATCTAAGTCTGTTTCATAGGCAGTGATGGTAGAAAGTTTATTAATTCAGCCACCAGCATCTCCCAGGTAACTTCAGTGGTCAACATGTCAAAGTTTCTATGTTGTTGTTAATTGCCATTGAGTCATCTCTGACTCACAACACCTTTATGCATAACAGGACAAAATATTGCCCAGTCCTGTGCCATCATATTATATGAGTAACAACAGCAGCCTCTATAGTGCTCATCATATAAAAATGTTACTATGGACACATCACAGGTGTGTTACTACAAATGGTCAATATATAAACTTAATTATCCTTTATTACTTATTGATTCATACTATTATGGTAAAGTTTGTCAGGTATAACACTGAGTGGAGTGAACCATGGAAATGGTTTAGAGTTGGTAGAACTTGTTGTGAATAAGAGGTGTTGCTTAGTATCAATCTAGCATCTAAGAATGAGTACATGTTTACTGGGACATGCAAGATATGGTTGTGTGTCTATGCTTAGGAGAGACTGGTTAGGGCAAGGAGCTCCACAATACTGATGGGAGCTGAAGTTCCCCAGTATGTAACTATGGATGTTTCTATAGGCTCCCTGAGACACCAGCACATTTGGCTAAATTTTGCACTGATATTATGCTTTGCTTGTCCAAAGCTCTTTTGAATCCCTTAATCTTTACAGGGGAGCTATCAGTTTTTAGAGTTTAAATATGAGCCATACACTCCAAAACCTGAAAACTGTGTTCTAATTTATATTCTGGCACATATCAAATTTAATATTTAAGATATATGATTTGCAAAAGCCCTTAAAAAGCCATTGGGGTGCAGAGGAGAGGTCATTGAGTTGAACTGTTTGTCTAATGCAGATACTATCCACAAGGAGATATTCTACCTAATACATTCCTCCCATTGGCAGGATTCTCACCACCTCACAAGAAAGCCTGATTTTTCTCCCCAACAGTAACCTACTCCTAACAGATCATTCTAGAAATTTATTCAAGATCAATATCAGTAGCCCAGTTTACCGATTCCCCCTTCTTTTTGTGGGTAGAGAATCACAAGCAACAAAAAGTCCCACCCGCCTCTGGAGCAGTACATTCTTAATATTTTCCTCTAGATTGATTAGTGTTCTGCCCTCTTATAGATTCCCGGAGAGGTAATTAAGCAAACAAGATAAGATTTTGTGTTTTGAAGTCAGATGATCTGTCGTTAAGTGCCAGGTCTGCCATTTCCTGGTTCTGTAACTCCAGATGAGTTACTTAACACGTCGAGTGGCAGCATCTCAATCTATAAACAAGGAAGTATAATAATAATATCCACTTTGTGTGACTGTGATAAGGAATAATTGAAATTATGCATTTAATATTCTTATAGTACAGTGCTTGACCCACAGTAATTATTTAATTAACGTGCATTGAAAAAAATTAATAAATCATAGCTGCCCTTAATATTTTATAACTTGGTCATAGTTAGAGATCCCTTGGTGGTGTAAATGGTTTGCACTTGATTAGTAACCTAAAAGTTACTGGCTCAAATTCACTCAGTAGCTCCACGGAAAGAAGGTTTGATGATCTGCTGAAAGTTCCTAATGAAGAAAACCCTATAGAGCAGTTCTGCACAGTTGCCATGAGTCAGAAGTGACTCAACGGTAATTTTGTTGTATTTATTTATTTATTTTTGTAGTACTTGTCTAGGTGCTACAGAGTCATGTGAAATAGATCAATAAGTTCTTCCAAATGCAGGCCTTTCACATATTTGAAAAATGGTGCTATGACACTCCTTTATTTTCTTAGGGTAACTGAACTTAAGTAACATTGCAGAGTAAGCACAAACCACAAAAGATTGTGAGCCCACAAGTTAATTAAATGATGACAATTCTCACCACTGACTCCAGAAGACAAAATTTGGCCTCCAAATAAGCCTACTTAGATAAATAAACAATTTATAAAGAGAGACAAGAGGGTTCAGCAGTAGACAGAATGCCCCACTCGGAGTCCTGAGAAATGGATGTTATTTGCTCTATATCCTTAGGCAAATCACTCAACCACTCTAATATCTTCAGTTAGCAAAAACCAAACCAAACTCACTGCCATCAAGTTGAATATGACTCATAGTGACCCCCTCCTTGGGTTTCTGAGGCAGTATCACTACAGAAGTAGATTGCCCAATCTTCCTTCCAAGGAATGGCTGGTGAGTTTCAACCACCAGCCTTCTGGCTAGCAGTCAAATGCCTTAGGCACTATGCAAACAGAGCTCCCATCTTCAATTACAGAGAAGAGAAAATGAGAGAAAGGTAGAGATTAAGAAGATACATATGCAAAATTTCTATGAGGACAGTGCTCAGAACATCATAGACGTTCAATAGTATTGGTTACTTTCATTATTTCTAGGCTCCAGAAATTTTGGCACCTAATTAGTATTCCCAGTCTACAGAATTGGCTATATCCTGTCAGCTAATGATTGGAGTGGCTTCTTTAACTAATCTCCTTGTTTCTTATCCATCCTGAAAATGTAATTCTAATCATGTGCTCAGTATTCAAGAGCACACAATTAAAAATAATAATAATAATTATGCACCAAAATCTGTGGGGAGTGGTCAAAACCGTGTTTAGAGGAAAGCTCACAGCTTTAATTATCTCCATTTTTAAAAAATAAGGAAATTTTCAACCCATTGCATAGGACAACAAAACATGTAAAAATATATATATAAACATTAAAAAAATAAAATAGTTGCAGAATAAGGAGAACTTATTAATATAACCAAAGATTATTTCTTGAAAGAAATTAACAAATGAACAACAAATAGTAAATCTAACCAACAAATTAATAAAATTAGAAATAAGGCAGGAAATTGCATACCTATGATAACTTTTTTAAATATAAGAAAATATTTTGCACAATTAAATGCTAATACATTTTAAATTATGCATGAAATGAACTATCGTCTCACAGGGAAGAGAATGATCACTTACTGAGTATTCACTATGTACCCCGTCTTTTTTTATTGGAACAATAACCCTATGAGATAAATGTGTGTCCTCTTTTTACAGATGGCAACTGAAGCTTAGAGAATTCAAGTTATCTATTTCATATCACCCAGCTAGTAAGAGATGCAGCTGGATTTCAAATCCAGATTTGACTGTAAGGCCTATGCTATTTATGTTTTTCCAAGCTTTCCCTCCAAAAATATAAAATATCAAAATGGTCACAATAAGGAAGAAGAAATGTGAATATCTAGTAACTAAATAAGTTGAAATAATGTTCACACATCACTATCAAAATAGGACCTGGATGTGTTTATTTAGAGCAAAACTTCTCCAAACTTTCAACTTACTTGAAAGTATTCACTTAATTGCCATCTCACAGTGCCCCCCTCAAAATGAATAAATAATAACAAACCACATGTGGGCGATTCACAGAAACCTCCATGTGTTACAGAGTCGACTGTTCCATAGGGTTTTTATGGCTTCTTAACAGAAGCAGAGAGCCAGACCTTTTTTCCATGCCTCTGCTGGGTGGGCTCAAAGCACCAACTTTTATAGATTAGTAATGGGACACAAACCATTTGCACCACCTAGCAAACTACCAAAAAGACTATAAAGGAATTTGGTCTCATTCCTAGTTGCAATTAGGATACACATACATCAAAAGCTATGTGTGCTTTCCCCTTAAAGATAAGATTTTTTCAATAAAAAGCAAGCAAATAGAATTAGGCAATAAAGACAGTAATTACATTCTATATGCTAGTGAAATAGAGGCTAGGAGAATACAACTCTGAATAAGATGGGGAACCATTGCAAGGTTTTGGACAGAGAGGTGACAAGGTAGGCCTTGCATGCTGGAAGGATCCTTCTGGCTGCTGGGTTGAGGCTAGAACACAGAAATGCAAGGATTGAAGCAGAGAGATGTTTGGAAGCTATTGCGTGCAGATGTGACGGGGTGGCCGTGGGTTTTATTAAAAAAAAAAAAATAGTGATATACATTGTATATGTTGAGAGCAGGATGAGAGGATTAGAAGCAGGGATAGTACAGAGAGTTGAACCACCATCTATCATAACAAGGAGTCAGGTAGATTGTATCAAGCCCTCACAATTAAAGAAAAAAAAGTAAAACCTTAGCATTTAGAAATATTAAGTTAATTAGCATAAGAGGTAGCTAAAATGGTTTGAAAGGAGTGCAACTAGGGAGAGACACAGAGGAAGAGGGACAAGGGACAGCTGTTTCTTATATTGAATCTTCCACTTCATTTTTTTAAAACTGTATGGATATTTTACTTTGATAATTTTTTTAGAAAGGACTAGAGTAAGAATGGCATAACTAATGATGGGAAATTGTGCAATTATAGTAAGTTACAAACAAAGAAAAGAAGTTTAATTGTTGGAAAAGTATATGCAAAATATCATTATTTCAGATGGCAGAATGCCTAGTTAAGACAAGACAGCCAACTAAAATATTTTAGTGAAGTTATCAGATAAAGAGGCATTTTGTTAACTTACTAGTTAGTATAATGCCTTGCTTAATAAATGTTTCAAAGTGGAGTAGAATTGTCTTCACTACTTGAAGTTTAAAGCAAAATTCAACACTCAACCATAATTAATAATTAATGTCCTAGGTGCTTGCTCTTTTTAATTCTTAAGAATTTAAAGACCCACTTTATCTGGTTTATTATTATTTGCTACTTTGAGTTCCTTTAGGAAGAAAAAGTGCTGTGTCCTTTCCCCCTGGATATTTTTGGTTTAGAAGCAGTTGCTGAGCAGAGCAATAAGCAGTTTAAGAACATGCTATGTTTTGGTCAAAAGTCAAGGGTAGGTCACTACAGATGGTTTTTAACATTCAATTCTCCCTATTCTGGAAATAATGAGTAGAAAGTGATTTCCACATGAGTTCAAGTTGTGAGTCATTCATTCACCCATGCATCCATTCATTCATTCGCTCATTCAAAGACTTACTGAACATGAGTAAGCTAACCATTGGAGAGTCAATGGGCTTGTGTGGACCAAAAATTTGAAAAGACAATTGTAGAACACTACAGTAAAGCCTCCCTGAGTGATTCAACCAGTTAACATGCTCAAGGTTGAAGGTTTGCGTCCACCCAGATGTGCCTCAGAAGAAAGATCTGGCAAGATGCTTTTAAAAAATCATCCTTTGAAAACTTTACAGAGCACAGTTCTACTCTAACAAATATGGGATTGCCCTGATTCAGAATCAGCTCAGTAGTGATCATAACCAAGAGAGAGGTCTGCCTAGGATGCTAGTAGAGGCAGACTAGAGTTGACAAGGATGCAAGAGGGAGTGATAGAGAGCCAGGAAAAGGAATTGGATTTTACTGATTGATCTAAAAATTATATATAGTAAGGAGAACTGAGCAGCTAAGAAGTAGAACAGCAAATAGTGTGCCTTGAAGGAACTATATATAGAGAGAGAATGTTGTTCGGTGATCTCAAATGGCCACAAGAGCAGGCAGGCAACATGAAAGAATGCTTGAGCTGGGCCCTGCGGAAGTCAAGACAGAGTAGCGCAGACTGCGGTGAACTGAAGACAATAAGCCCCACTGAAGGAAGCCTAAGGCATTTGACTGTTAACCAGAAGCATGACGGTTCAAACCCAGCCAGTCCGCAGAAGGAAGACTGGGCAATCTACTTCTGTAGAGATACTGCCTTAGAAACCCAAGGACGGGTCTCTGTGAGTAAGAACCAACTCCACAACAGTGAGTTTGGTTTTTGGATTTTTTGAAAGGAACAACCATTCCACAGCTCCAGCGATCCATGCCAACATGGCCTAGAGTTCCCAAATTGCTAAGTTTTCAACAGAAATCCAGATTTATGTTGATGTTTGTGCATATGAAATTTTTTATTAGTGGATTAAAATATCTTAAAAGTAATAAAATCTATTATGCAAGCCACTCCACCTCCCCCTCAACACCCGCAAAAAAAAAAAAAAAAAAAAGTGCCTGTTTTCAAACTGAGAGCTACTAGTGTACTACCCTGGCATAATGGTTGAGTTATTCTGCCATTTACTACCTCAAACAAATCACTTAACATTTTCTTAAGCCTCAATTTTCTAATCTGTAGAAGCATAACAACAGTATGATTTCTATGAGAATTAAGTGAGGTAATTAAGGTGCACCTGGTTGCATAGTAGATAAGGCATTTGGCTGCTAACCAGGTCAGTGGTTCAAATCCACCAGCTGTTCTGTGGAAGGAAGATGGGGTGATCTACTTCAGTAAAGATTTACAGCCTTGGAAACCCAATGAGCATTGCTGTGAATCGTAATTGACATGATGGCAGTGTTTTTTTGTTTGTTTGTTTGTATATATAAGCAGTGTTGACCCATAACAGCTGACTAAGATTGGGCAAATGGCAGTGCTGGACCTGCCTAAAGGTGGCAAAGAAAAGGTACCAGCCTGAAGGCTAGAATGCTAGTTTCAAAGCAGCCCCAGGAGGCCTGAAGAAAGGGTTGAGGTTCTAAAGATTCAAATGAGCAGGCATTCAGAACGGATTGAAGTCCTGAGCCATATGAAGGGCATCCCTGCAGTAGGAGAGGATCAATCAGAGAGCAAATTGAAGAAACCTGGCAGAAACGATGGTTACAGGCACATGATGGCCTCAAAGAATTTGAAAACAAAGGAAAATAAGCCTCCAATGAACAAAGTGTACAAGGATTGTTAAGGAGTATGTCCCACAGATCTTAATTTAATCAGTGTTTAATTTAATTTCCAGTAATTCCTACTCTAAGCAAAAAGAGGTTTGTGGTTAAAGTGTTTAGTATAGAGAAAGAGAAAAAAAAAAGTGGCTTTCAAGTCAGTTCTGGAGTCTGGTTAAAAAACATCAACTTTATTATTATTTGCATCATATGGCCAGTTCATGAACATGTTTAAAAGGTTATAAAACACAAGGCTGAAAAGATGGATGGCCAAAGACCAGATCACAAAAGGTCTTAGAGGAAATATGAAGGAGTTAAGAATTTCTCCAAGGAGTTGAGAACTGCTCTGAAGTATTTTAAGCAGAGCATTAATCACCTATATTAAACACAGTATATTTTTTTCATAGCAAATTAATTACTAATGCTCAAACATGGCATTATTGACATGAAGCTAAAATACATTTAGTGGATTTGTCACTACTCTCCAGGATGACAATATATATAACAAGTACAATCTTTAGAATCTGCCTTTAATTAGTAGCGTATTCCCGTGGGAGAAATGAAATTTAGGTTCCATATGCTTTTCCCAAACACTAACACTGCTTCTGAACTTTGCATATGGATGGCTGCTCTGGGACAGCATCAGGAGACCACAAGGACAAAAAGACCTCATTGGAAAAAATGATATCTCCACATATTTGAACTACAATCTCTCAAGACACCAGAAGTGAATCAATGGGTGCATTAGTTCTACTTCCTGCTCTCTGAAAACAACAGCTGCTGGAGGCAAAACAGGGCAAAAAGTGGGTGGTAAGAGAGAAGGATGCTGACAGAAATAGCTTCTGGGTAAGGTCTAACCCACAAGTCCTAAATGGTCAGTCCTAAAAAGATGGTGGAGAAAATATTTTCTAATCCTTGATAATAATAATAATAAAAGCAGCAATTTTCACCTCAGTTTCTCTCATTATTTCTGGATGGTGGCACAAAAATAAATTGAGATGAAATGGCTTTGTGAAATTATCTCCCTGGCAGTTTTAAACTTGCCAGCCCCAGAATCATTGATTGAAAACCTGCAAACCTGTATCCACTGGGCAATTTCCTTACACAAAATTTAGAAAAATGCCAGTCTTTTCCTAGCTCTCTTCTCAATTCACTCCTCACAAACCTTCTGTCATTGGCCAGATGTTTTTACACTGACTGTTGAGGTCCCTCGGTGGTACAGGGGTTTGTGCTCAATTACTAACCCCAAAGGCTGATGATTGGAACCCACCCAATAAAGCTGCAGAACTTGCCTGCAGAACTTGCAGAAAGGCCTGGCAACTTGATTCTGTGATGATTACAGCCAAGAAAACCTTACGGAGCAGTTCTACTATAGAACATATGGAGTCTCCATGATTCAGAAGCTACTTGGCAACAACAAGTTTCCTTTTATTTTTTTGTCTTTCATTTTGTTGTCATAGTTTTGTTACCTCAAATTTAGAATTTCATTTTGGCCTCCTGTATCCCCTTGTTGGTGGCATAGTGCCTAAGGCATTTGACCGCTAACCAGAAGGCTGGAGGTTGAAACCCACCAGCCATTCCTCCAAAGGAAGTTTGGGGAAATCTACTTCCACAATGATACTGCCTTGGAAAACCAAGGGGGGGGGGTTGCTATGTGTCGGGTCCGACTACATAGCAGTGAGTTTTTCTTTTATCCCTTTGTTGAGATGAACTTCAACTGATATTTAACACATGAAGAACTTGTCATTTAAAATACACTGCTGAATGTATTGGAGGTGTATAAATTTAACTGAAACAGCAGGAGATTGGACAAGACCTCCGGACAGGAGGCACCAACAGGTCATGTTCTGCTCTTTTTGCACCAGACTAATTGCAGGTGAACCTATGTCAATGATTCTGGGGAAGTTTTTGTATAATTTCAGCTTATTGAAGGCTTTGAAAAACTTCTTCCTCTGCACCTGCTTTAGATTAGGTCTTCATTGGATGCTGTGTGGCAAATAAAAAATTCCTGTTATTCTTCAAAATAAAATGATCTCTGGAGCTCTGGTGGCATAGTGCCTAAGGCATTTGACTGCCAACCAGAAAGCCGACCGTTCAAACCCACCAGCCACTCTTCAGAAGGAAGATTGGGCAATCTACTTCCGTAGAGATACCACCTCAGAAACCCAAGGAAGGGTCGCTATGAGTTGGAACTGACTCCACGGCAGTGAGTTTTGTTTTCTCTTTTTCTTTTCTTTTCTTTCTTTTTTTTTTTTTTTTTCCCCAATAGGGTCTGTATGAATCAGAATTGACTTATTGGCAGTTGGTTTGGTTTGGTCTTTGGTTATTGGCACTCAAATGCAATTCCTAATGGATTCATCCTCTGTGTCGTAAAATAAGAAGAGCAGGTAAAAGTATATTCAACCAAAGTATGAAAAAAAAAAAAAAAAACGACATTTAAATTCTATAGTTGTAAGGACAGGGTGGGAAGAATATGACTAGTTGGGGATTATAGAATAATTGTGATGCCCAAGTTAGCCAGGGGAAGAGGCATATTTTTATAAAAGAAATCCAGCAGATTTCACATGTGGCTTTCAAGCACTTTGCTCTTTGTGTTGATTATAATCTTGCATTATTTATCAACATTGGATTTGCCTCATCTGTAGAAGAAATGACTGATCCTTGGGAAGTGTTTTCCATGTGAGACCTGGGAGACTTCTGAGTCTGTTTAATGAAAAACAAAATGATGACAGGCTAGCAAGTTCAAGTCCCTTCAAGTCTTCATTAACGAGGGTTTCTCTAGAAGCAGGAAGAGAGACCACAGAGAGCAAGGTAATAAAGGCTCTTGGCTCTGGTCTCCTAATTACCCTTAATCCACTAAAGAGCTGGAAACAGCTTTCAAATGCTAATTAATGAAGCCCCCTACCAGTCAAGTGGTGACTCTAGAAATTGGCCTCTCTACTGAAAGATGGGCTTTGACAGAACAGGATGGAAAGGGAATAGACATCTAGTGAAGCAGGCAGAAGCTGAAGTCCAGTAAATCAGCTAAGGCAGTGAGAAGCAGTAACCAGGACTGCAAGAACAAAGAGTACAGAGTTCGGAACTTTGAGAAACCAGCATGTGCATACCAGTAATGATTTCTTCTTCATTCTGTTCTCCATCCAGTTTTCAATTTCTACCCCACAGACCCATATGGCACTATAATCTCAGAATTCTTAATCTTCTGGAATGCATCCAAGTTGCATGTCTGTGCTCTTTGAACCATCCAGTAGCATTCACTCTTACTATAAATTACCATTTCATGTTGTTCCTCTGCTTTCATGCTTTCTAAGTTGTGTTCTGCTGAATCATAGTTTAGAAGACATTTGAATCAGCCATGATTCTTCTGGCTACAAATAAAAAGAAAACTTAATGCAAAGTGGTTTAAACTGGCAATAAAAGGGGAATTTGTTGTTTCTGGTTCCCTTAACTGAAGAGTTCAAAGGTATGTCACCTTCAGGCATTGATTTAAGATTAGGGCTTTAGATCCATTTCTTTTCAGCTTTCTTGGTGCTAGTCTCATCTTTTGCTATTTTATCTGATTTCTATCATAGTAATGAAATACTACAGCAGTTCCTGGTGACACTGCTATACATTATAGCATCCAAAGAAAGAGAGTGCTTCTCCCAGATGTCACACAAATGCCTGGAGCTGTGACATCAACAAACAAAATTAGGTCAGGCGCCCACTCTTGAAAGATTCACTATGGTCCAAAGATTGATGAATCCATAAGTTTAAGCTAAATTATGTTGTGGTAACAAAGGACCCTGGAATCTCAGTGGCTTGCAAAGCAATAAAGGTCTATTTTTCATTAAACTTGTATGTTGGCACATGAAGATAAACTGAAACTTGACTCATGTTCTCTTTCTCCTGGGACTAAGACTAAAGGAGCAGCCACTTTGTAACATATGTCAATCTTGTGGGAGAGGGAAAAGAGTGAGGGCAGAACCTCATGATAGTTCTTAGAACTTCTACTTGAAAGTGGCGCACGTAACTTTCAAATTTTGTTGTTCAGAGCATGTCCTCACCTAACCCTGTTATCTATCAATAAGGTGGGAAGTAAAGTCATCCTGTGGGTAAGCCCAGAAGGGATGAGCTTAAAATATTTGAAAATAATACAATCTATAGTAAATACTGATTGGCTTAAACTGGATTGCTTCTCCCTGAACAAGTTACTAAATAAAGTTGATAAGATTACATTATTAGGTTTCTATCGATTAAGGCCTACTCCACTAGGTGGAAAGGGCCTCAATCATGCCTAAACTCTATGGTCTACTTCACCAACCAACAGGGCAGATTGGATCCTCACTTTATAGATGAGAAAACTGAAGCTTTCAAGATGACTCCACCCATTCAAGATTATTGTTCTTGCTGTTATGTGCCATTAAGTTGAGTCTGACTCCTGTTGTTCATATTAGGTGCGGTCAAATCAGCTCCTACTAATGGCAACCCAATGTACAACAGAATGAAACACTGCCTGGCTGTGTTCCATCTTTACAATCCTTGCTATACTTGAACCCATCATTATAGCTTCTATGTCAACTCATATTATGAGGGTCTACTCCTTTTTTGCTGACTTTCCACTTTACCAAGCACGATATCCTTCTCCAGGGATGAGTCTCTTCTGACCACATGATCAAAGTAGGTGAGACGAAGTCTGACCATTCTCACTTTCAAGGACCATTCTGGTTGCACTTCTTCCAGGACAGATTTGTTCATTCTTCTGGGAATCCATAGTATTTTCAGTATTCTTTGCCAGCACCACAATTCAAAGGCATCAATTCTTCTTTGGTCTTTCTTATTCATTGTCCAGCTTTCTCATGTATATGAGGTAGTTGAAAATACAATGGCATGGGTCAGGCGCACCTGAGGCTGCAAAGTCACACTTTTGCTTTTAAACACGTTAAAGAGGTCTTCTGCAACAGATATGTTCAATACAATACGTTATTTGATTTCTTCACTGCTGCTTCCGTGGGTGTTGATTGTGGACCCAAGAAAAATGAAATCCTTGACAACTTCAGTCTTTTCTCCATTTATCATGATGCTGCTTATTGGTCCAGTTGTGGGGATTTTTGTTTTCTTTATGTTGAGGTATAATCCATACTGAAGACTGTAGCCTTTATTCTTCACCAGTAAATGTTTCAAGTCTTCTTAGATTTCAAGAAGCAAGATAGTGCCTCCACATATCACAGGTTATTAATGATTCTTTTCCAATCCTGATGCCATATTCTTCTTCATATACACCACCTTCTCAGATTATATGCTAAACACACAGATTGATTAAATATAGTGAAAGGATACAATGCTGACACACACTTCTCCTGGTTTTAAACCACACAATATCCCTTTTTTCTGTTTTAATGACTGACTCTTGGTCTATATATAGGTTCCTCATGAGCACAATTAAGTGTTCTTAAACCCCCATTCTTCTCAATGTTATCCATAATTTGTTATGATACACACAGTGGAATGCCTTTTTGTAGTCAATAAAACAATGGGTAAACATTTTCTGGTGTTTTTGTTTTGTTGTTGTTGTTTTTAATCAAGATCCTTCCGTTATCAGCAATTATATACTTCCTTCTACATCCTCTTATGAATCCATAATTTCTGGCAGTTCCCTGCTGATATACCACTGCAGTTTTTTTTTTAGTTATATTCAGCAAAATTTTACTTATTTGTGATATTATTCTATAATTTCTTCATTCTCTTGGCTCACCTTTCTTTGGAATGGGCACAAATACAGATCTCTTCCTGTCAGTTGGCCAGGTCAGCTATTTGAATATTCCAAATTTCTTGGCATAGACAAATGAGTGCTTCCAGTGTTGCATCCATTTGTTGAAATACCTCAGTTGATATTCCATTAGTTCCTGGAGCCTTGCTTTTTGCCAGTGCCTTCAGTGAAGCTGGACTTCTTCCTTTAGTACCATCATTTCTTGACCATATACTACCTTCAAAGGTGGTTGAAAGGAGCTCTGGTGGTGTAGTGGTTAAGGCATTTGGCTGCTAACCAAAAGGTCAGTGGTTCAAACCCACCATCTTCTCCATGGAAGAAAGATGAATTGGTTTCGAGTAAGATGGTTGAGTCAGTAAATGATTAAGTACTGGAAAACTACCTCCTAAGACGGTTGAAGGCCACCATTTATCTGTCAGTTTGTCCTATTGTGGTGGCTTGCATGTTGCTATGAGCCTGGAGGCTATGCCACCAGTATTTCAAATATCAGCATGGTCACTAGTGGTGGACAGGTTTCAGCAGAGCTTCCAAACTAAGACAGACTGGAAAGAAGTACAGGGCCATCCATGAACACTGTCTGATACAGTGCTAGAATAAGACCCTCTCAGTTGTAAGGCACTAAAAATATGACTGGGGAAGAGCTGCCTCCTCAAAGTAGAGTTGACCTAAACGATGTGGCTGGAATAAAGATTTTGGGACCATCATTTACTGATGGGGTATGACTCAAAATGGGAAAAAATAGCTGCAAACATTCATTAGTAATCAGAACATGGATTGTATGAAGTATGAATCTAGGAAAACTGGAAGTTGTCAAAAATGAAATAGAACACATAAAGCCTTCTGGTTAGCAGTCAAATGCCTTAGGCACTATGCCACCACAACTCCTACACTTCAACATAAAGAAAACAAAATCCCTCACAGTTGGACCAATAAGCAACAAATCTTAGGTATTAGTGAGCAGAAATGGATGGGTATTGGCCATTTTGAATCAAATAATCATGTAGTCTACTTTGCCATAAACAACAAACTGAAGAGGAACGGAGTCACATTCATCATCAAAAAGAACATTTCAAGATGTATTCCAATGTACAATGCTGTCAGTGATAGGACAATGGGAAAATAATTGCAATATTGAAGGATTCTATGGGCAACTTATTGAACGATGCAGGAAGCATCGAAAAAAGATGGAAGAAATACACAGAATCAATGTAACAAAAAGAATTGGTCAGCTTTCAACCATTTCAGGACGTAGCACATGGTCAAGAACAAATGATTTTGAAGGGAGAAATCCAAGCTGTACTGGAGGAATTGGTTAAAAACTCCAGGAATTGACTATGGGAATACCCATTGAGATATTTCAGCAAACAGATGCAGTGCTAGAGGCACTTACTAATTTATGCCAATAAATTTGGAAAATAGCTACCTGGTTAATCAACTGGAAGACATCCGTATTTGTGCCCATTCCAAAGAAAGATGATCCAATAGAATGTAGAAATTATCAAACAATATCATTAATATCACATGCAATTAAATGTTGCTAAAGATAACTCAAAAATATGTTTAGTAGTATATTGACAGAGAACTTCTCGAAACACCAGCTGGATGCAGAAGTGGAATGAGGGATATCATTGTTGATGTCATATAGATCTTAGCTGAAAGACAAGAATACCGGAAAGATGTTTACCTGTGTTTTATTGACTATACAAAGTCATTCAACTGTGTGGATCATAACAAATTATAGATAAATTGGCAAGAATGGGAATTCCACAATACTTAATTGTGCTTGTGAGGAGCCTGTACATAGACTAAAAGGCTGTCATTCAGACAGAACAAAGGAATACTGCATAGTTTAAAATCAGTAAGTGCATGTGTAGGGGTTGTTCCTTCCACCATACTTATTCACTCTTTATGCTCAGTAAATAATCTGAGAGGCTGGATTATGTGAAGAAGAACATGGCATCAGCATTGGAGGAAGACTCATCAACAACCTGCGATATAAAGATGACTCAACCTTGCTTGCTGAAAATGAAGAGGACTTGAAGCACTTACTGATAAAATCAAAAACTACAGTCTTCAGTATGGATTACACTTCAACATAAACCAAAACCCAAACTTACTGCCATCAAGTCGGATACAACTCATAGTGACTCCTTCTTGGGTTTTCAAGGTAGTATCATTACCGAAGTAGATTGCCCAATCTTTCTTCCAAGAAGTGGCTTGTGGGTTTGAACCACCAGCCTTTTGGTTAGCAGTCAAATGCCTTAGGCACTATGCCACCAGAGCTCCTACACTTCAACATAAAGTCACAACTGGACCAGTAAGCAACATCATAATAAAGGGAGAAAAGTCTGAAGATTTCAAGGATTTCATTTTACTTGGATCTCCAATAAACACTCACGGAAGTAGCAGTCAAGAAATCAGATGATGTATTGCACTGGGAAAATCTTCTGCAAAAGATCTCTTTAAAATGTTAAGAAGCAAAGAGGTCACTTTGAAGACTAAGGTGTGTCTAAGTCACACTATGGTATTTTCAGTTTCATGTATACATGTGAAAGGTGGACAATGAATAACATAGACTGAAAAAGAGTTGATGCCTTTGAATTGTGGTGTTGGTGAAGAATACTGAAAATGCCATGGACTTCCAGAAGAATGAATAAAGCTATCCTGAAAAAAAAGTGAAACTGGAATGCTCCTTGGAAGTGCAAATGGCCACACTTTGTCTAACCTACTTTGGTCATGTGGTCAGAAGGGACCCATCCGTGAAGAAGGATGTCATGCTTGGAAAAGAAGAAGGTAAGAGAAAAAGGGGAAGATCCTCAATGAGATGGATCAACACAGTGGCTTTAAGGATGGGGTCAAGTGTTGCAGGGCTTGGAGGATGGCTCAGGACTGGGCAGTGTTTCATTCTCTTGTATGCAGGGTCACTATGAGTTGAAATCAATTGGACAGTACCTAACAGTAACAAGATATTGAATTTCAACCTTTTTGTTACTGTGATTGAGTATTCCCTCCATCTCCTTTTGATGCTCCCTGCTTTTTTCAACATCTTGCCCTTGGAATCCTTCAATATTGCAACTTGAGGCTTGAATTTTTTTTTTTTTTTTCCAGTTCGTTCAGCTTGAGAAATGCTGAACATGTTCTCCTCTTAGTTTTCTAACTCCAAGTCTTTGTACATTTCATTATAATACTTTGTCTTCTATAGTTTCCCTTTGAAATCTTCTACTTAGCACTTTTACTTATCATTTCTTCCATTCCCTTTAGCTAGTGCACATTCAAGAGCAAGTTTCAGTGTCTTTTCTGACATCAATTTTAGTCTCTTCTTTCCCTCCTGTGTTTTTAATGACCTTTTATTTCATTCATATATAATGTCCTTGATATCATTCCACAATTTGTCTGGTCTTCAGTCATTATTGTTCAACATATCAAATCTATTCTTCAGATGGTCTCTAAATTCTGGTGGGATATACTCAAGGTTGCACTTTGGCTGTCATGGACTTGTTTTCATTTTGTTCAGCTTCAATTTGGACATGTGTAGGAGCAATTGATGGTCTTATTCACAGTCATCCCTTGGCCTTGTTCTGACCAATGATACTGAGCTGCTCCATCATCTTCTTCCACAGATATAGTCAATTTGATCCCTATGTATTCCATCCAGTGAGGTCCACATTTATAGTCATGGCTTTAGTTATTGAAAAAAGATATTTACAATGAATAAGTTATTGGTTTTGCAAAATTTTATCATGCCATCTCTGATCTCTGGCCTAATTTTTTCCAAGGCCATGTTTTCCAACTGCTGATCCTTTTTCTTTATTTCCAAATTTGCATTTCAATCACCAGTAATTATGAATGTATCTTAATTGGATGCTTGATCAGTTTTGGACTACAGAAGTTGTTAAAAATCTTCAATTTCTTCTTTGTAATGGTTGGTGCATAAGTTTGAATAATAGTCATATTAACCAGTCTTCTTTGTAGGTGTATGGGTGGTATTCTATCACTGACAACATTGTACTTCAGGATAGCTCTTGAAATGTTCTTTTTGACAATAAATATGATGCCATTCTTCTTCAATTTGTTATTCCTGGCATAGTAGACCATATGCAATCTTTGTGCATGTCATTTCATTGTTGACAACTTCTGATTCTACATTCCAATTATTAATGGATGTTTGCAGCTATTTCTTCTCATTTTGAGTTGTGCCATATCAGCAATGAAGGTTTTGAAATCTTTACTACATCCACGTCATTAAGGCCAACTCTACTTTGAGGAGGGAGTTCTTTCTCAGTCATATTTTGAGTACCTCCCAACCTGAGGGTATCATTTTCTGGTATTATACTAGACAATGATCTGTTGCTGTTCATATCATTTCTACTGGTCAATTTCTTCAGAAGTAGTTCACCAAGTCAACCTTCTTTGTCTATCTTTGTTTGGAAGCTCCACTGAAACCTGTCCACCAGGGGTGACCCTATTAGTATTTGAAATGCCAATGGCATAGCTTCCAGCATCACCATAGCTCACAAGCCACCACAGTACAACAAGCATATAGATGAGTGGTGACAGTCAAGATTACAGAATCAAAATTCAAAACCAGGTCATCTTAATTTATATATAATTCTTTCCACTGGTTAAAGACTTTGAATTTCATACTGCTATAACTAAACACAGCCTTTTTACCTAGCTTATTTGTTTAATTAACAAATTTAGCCAACATAGATAAGTATCATATTGGAAATTTGTTACTCTTCCTGGATAATTGCCATCTATAAAACAATTAATGGATTTCAAATTTGAAAAGCCCCACAATTTGTAGATAAACTCAGAAAGGGGCACATTTCACCTAGGGAAACAGGCATTCTCAAACAATGTAATTCAGAATACGCATTGTACAACTTTCCCAAAGGCAAGTTAGACATACCTAGCTAAAATCTTAAAATGTGCACATAGTTTGACCTAGTAGTACCACATCTAGGAATTTCCCTCATGTGAATAAATCATGATTGAGTGGGAAATTAACAAAAATAAACTACAAAGACACTCACTACAGCAGAATTTTTAAACTTAAATACCCAATGACATGAGATTTGTAAAGTAAACCAAGGAATATACTGGTTCAGTTATCTAGTGCTGGTTGGGTGTGGCTCTATATTAAGGCCGGGACTTGAGGTAGGTGCGCCCGGGGCTGGGGGCTGCTTTTACCTTGGGGGTGGCTCTATATTAAGGTCAGAGAGTGAGGTAGGAAGGCCCAGAGCTTGGAGGCTGCTTTTCACTTGGGTGTGTCTCTATATTAAGGCTGGGGCCTGAGGTAGGCTGGTGAAGAGTGGTTAGGAACAACTAAGGGAGATGAACTTGTCTGTCAGTTTGTCGTCCTGTGGTGGCTTATGTGTTGCTGTGAGACTGGAGACTATGTTGCAAAACACCAGCAGGATTACCCATGGTGGACAGGTTTCAGAAGAGCTACCAGGCCAAGACAGACTCAGAAGAAGAAAGAGGTCATCCACTTCTCAAACAATTGGCCAGTGAAAGCCTTATGAATAGTAGTGAAACACTGTCTGATATATTATTGGAAAACTTTATGAATAGCTCTGAAACACTGTCTGATATTGTGCTGGAAGATGAGCACATCAGGTCAGAAGGCACTCAAAATTTGACTAGGGAAGAGCTGACTCCTCAGAGTAGAGACCACCTTAATGATATGGATTGAGTAAAGCTTTGGGGACCTCCATTGACTGATGTGGCACAACTCAAAATGAGTAGAAAGAGATGCAAACATCCATTGATAATTGGAAGATAGAATGTACAAAGTATGAATCCAGGAAAATTAGAAGTTGTCAAAAATGAAATGGAACACATAAAGATTGATATCCTAGGCATTGTTGTTGTTGTTGTTATGTGCCATGGAGTCAGCCCCAACTCATAGCAACCCCTCCGTGGGTTGCCGAGGCAGTATCACTACAGAAGTAGATTACCCAACCTTCCTTCCGAGGAGTGACTGGTGGGTTTGAACCACCAGCCTTCTGGTTAGCAGTCAAGTGCCTTAGGCACTATGTTACCAGAGCATTAGTGAGTTTAAATGGACTGGTTTTGGCCATTTTGAATCAGACAACCATATGATCTACTAAGCCGGGAATGACAAATTGAAGAGGAATGGTGTTGCATTCATCATCACAAAGACTGTTTCAAAATCTGTCCTGAAGTACAATGCTGTCAGTAATAGGATAATATCACTATGCCTACAAGGAAGACCAGTTAATAATACTATTATTCAAATCTATGCACCACCCACCAAAGCCAAAGATGAGGAAATTGAAGACTTCTACCAACTTCTGCAGTCTGAAATTGACCAAACATGCAATCAAGATGTGTTGATTATCATTGGTGATTGGAATGCAAAAGTTGGAAACAAAGAAGAGTTACCAGTAGTTGGAAAATATGGTCTTGGAAATAGAAATAATGCTGGAGATAGCATGATAGAATTTTGCAAGACCAACAACTTATTCATTGCAAATACCTTTTTTCAACAACATAAGTGATGACTACACACATGGACTTCACCAGATGGAATACACAAGAATCAGATTGACTACATCTGTGGCAAGAGGCAATGGAGAAGTTCAATATCTTTGGCCAAAACAAGGCCAGGAGCTGATAGTGGAATAGACCATCATCCTCCCATATGCACATTTAAGTTGAAGTTCAAGTTGAAGTTAAAGACAATTAAAACAAGTCCACGAGAGCCAAAATATGACCTTGATTATAGCCCTCCTGAATTAAGAGATCATCTAAAGAACAGATTTTATGCATTGAACACCAATGACCAAAAATCAGAGGAATTGTGGGATGTTTTCAAGAATATCATCCATGAAGAAAGCAAGAGGTCACTAAAAATACAAGAAAAAAAGAAAAGACCAAAATGGATGGCAGAAGAGACTCTGAAACTTGCCCTTGAATGGAGAGTAGCTAAAGCAAATGGAAGAATGACAAGATAAAAGAACTGAACAGAAGATTTCAAAGAGCACCTTGAGAAGACAAAGCCTGTAATGATATGTGCAAAGATCTGGAGTTAGAAAACAAAAAAGGAAGAATACACCCAGCATTTCTCAAGTTGAAAGAACTAAAGAAAAGATTTAAGCCTTGAGTTGCAATAATGAAAGATTCTACGGGCAAAATATTAAATGATGCAAGAAGCATCAAAAGCAGATGGAAGGAATACATAGAGTCACTGTACCAAAAAGAGCTGGTCGATCTTCATCCATTTCAAGAGGTGGTGTATGATCAAGAATCAATGGCATTAAAAGAAGAAGTTGAAGTTCCACTGAAGGAATTGGCAAAGAACAAGGCTCCAGAAATTGATGGAATACACATTGAGATGTTTCAACAAAGGGATGCCCCACTGGAGGCACTCACTTGGTTATGCCAAGAGATCTGGAAGACAGCCATGTGGCCAAATGACTGGAAAATATCCATATTTGTATCCATTCCAAAGAAAGGTTATCCCACAGAATGTGGAAATTATTGACCAATATCATTAATATTACATGCAAGTAAAACCTTACTGTAGATAATTTAAAAATGGTTGCAGCAGTATATTGACAGAGAGCTTCCAGAAATGCAAGCTGGATTCAGAAGAGGATATAGAATGAGATATCATTGCTGATGTCAAATGGATCTTAGCTGAAAGCAAAGAATACCAGAAAGATGTTTACTTATGTTTTATTGACTATGCAAAATCATTTGATTGTGTGGATCATAACATATTGTGGATAACATTGAGAAGAATGGGAATTCCAGAACACTTGATTGTACTCATGGGGAACCTGTATGTAGATCAGGAGGCTATTGTTCGAACAGAACAAGGGAATACTGCATGGTTCAAAATCAATAAGGGATTGTGTCAAGGTTGCATCCTTTCATCATACTTATTCAACTTGTATGCTGAACACATAATCTGAGAAGCTGGATTATTTGAAGAAGAACATGGCATCAGGATTGGAGGAAGACTCATTAACAACCTGCAATATGCAGATGACACAACTTTGCTTCCTCAAATTGAAGATGACTTGAAGGATTTACTGATCAAGATTAGAGACTACAGTCTGCAGTATGGATTACACCTCAATATAAAGAAAACAAAAATCCTCACAACTCTTCCAATAAGCAGCTTTACAGTGGATGGAGAAAAGATTGAAGTTGTCAAAGATTTCATATTACTTGGTTCTACAATCAACACCAATGGAAACAGTAGTCAAGATACCAGACAATGTATTGCGTTGGGCATCTCTGCTGCAAAAGACCTCTTTCAAGTGATGAAGAGCAAAGATGTCTCCTTGAAGACTAAGGTGCGCCTAACCCACTCACTGCTGTCAAGTTGAGCCATGGCATTTTCAATCACCTCTTATGCATGTGAAAGCTGGACAATGAATAAGGAAGATTAAAGAAGAGTTAATGCTTTCCAGGTGTGGTGTTGGAGAAGAATGCTAAGAGTACCATCGTCTGCTAAAAAGACTAACAAATCTGTTCTGGAAGAAGTGCAGCTGGAATGCTCCTTGGAAGCAAGAATGGTGAGACTTCATCTCATCTATTTTGATCAAGTTGTCAGAAGGAACCATTCCCTGGAGAAGGATATCATGCTTGGTAAAGTGGAGAGTCAACAAAGAAGGGGAGATCCCTCAACAAGATAGATAGACACAGTGGCTGCAATCATGGTCTCAGGTATAGCAAAGATCTTGAGGCTGAAACAAGACCAGACAGTGTTTCATTCTACTATGCATAGGGTCGCTATGAGTCTGAGACAACTTGATGACACCTAACAACAGTGCTGCTAAAACCAAAATACAAGAAGAGGATGATTTTAGCAAACAGAACTTTATTTTCTGACATTAGGAGGCTAAAAGGCTTTCTCTGTCTGCTTTGAGGGACGTTCCTTGTCTCTTCAAGCTTCTATGCCTTGGTTCCTTGGTGATCTTCATGTGGCATGGCATCTTCCCCAATGTCTGCTTGCTCAGTTGCTTGTTTTATCTCTTTATATTTCAAAATAGACTGATTTAAGATACACCCTAACCTAATACTGCTTCATTAACATAACAAAGAAAACCACAGGTATAACAATGACAACAACAAAAAAAATCATTTACATTGAATTTATTTCAACCCATAGCAACCTTATAGAATGGAGTAGAACTGCCCTATAGGATTTCCAAGGCTGTAATCTTTACAAAATAGATGTTGGCTGAAAACAGAGAATGCCAGAAAGATGTTTACTTGTGTTTTATTGACTGTGCAAAGGCATTAGACTATGTGGATCATAACAAATTATGGATAACATTGCAAAGAATGAGAATTCCAGAATACTTAATTAAGCTCATTTGTTGTTGTTGTTGTTATGTGCCATTGATTCGGAGAGACCTCTCCTTGGGTTTCCAAGGCAGTGTCACTACGGAAGTAGATTGCCCCATCTTCCTTCCAGGGAGTAGCTGGTGGGTTTGAACCGCCAGCCTTAGCAGTCAAGTGCCTCAGCCACTATGCTACCAGAGCTCCCAATTGAGCTCATGAGGAATCTAAATGTAGACCAAGAGAATATTATTCAAACAGAACAAGGGGACACTGCATGGTTTAAAATCAGGAAGGGCATGTGTCAGGTTTGTATCCTTTCACCATACTTATTCAATCTGTACACTGAGCAAATAATCTGAGAAGCTGGACTATATGAAGAAGAATGCAGCATCAGGATTGGAGGAAGACTCATTAACAACCTGTGATGTGCAGATGACATAGTCTTGCTGCTGAAAATAAATAAGACTTGAGGTATATACTGATGAACATCAAAGACCATAGTCTTCAGTATGGATTACACCTCAACATAAAGAAAACAAAAATCTTCACAATTGGACCAAAAACCAATATCACAGTAAATGGAGAAAAGATTGAAGTTGTCAAAGATTTCATTTACTTGGATCCACAATCAACACCCATGGAAGCAGCAGTCAAGAAATTAGAAGTCATATTGTACTTGGCAAATCTGCTGCAAGGAATTTCTTTAACGTGTTGAAGAGCTAACAAATCACTTTGAAGACTAATTGCACCTAACCCATGGCATGGTATCTCATATACATGTGAAAGCTGGAAAATGAATAAGGAAGACTAAAGTTGATGCCTTTGAATTGTGGTGTCAGCAAAGAATACTGAAAATGCCATGGATTGCCAGAACAAATAAATCTGTCCTGGAAAAAGTGCACCTGGAATGCTCCTTAGAATTGAGACTGGCTAGACTTCATCTCATCTACTTTGGTCTTGTTGTCAGAAGGGACCAGTTCCTGGAGAAGGATATCACGCTTAGTAAAGTAGAGGATCAGCAAAAAAAGAGGAGGACTCTCAAGGGGATAAATTGGGACAATGGCTGGAATGATGGACTCAAACATAGGAAAGATTGTGAGGATGGTACAGGACTGGGCTATTTTGTTTCTGTTGTACCTGGGGTTGCTATGAGTTGGAAGGGACTTGATGGCATTTGACAACAATCTTTATGAAACGTGACTGCCACATCTTTCTCCCTTGGAGCAGCAACCATTCGGTTACCATAACAGCCAAGTGCTTATCCACTGTGCCACTAAGGCTCCTATCAATATGCAAAACCCATTGCCCTTGAGTTGACCTTGACTCATAGCAACTCTGTAGGGCAGAGTATAACTGCCCCATAGTGTTTCCAAGACTGTAATCTTTACAGAAGCAGACTGCCTCATCTTTTTTCTGTGAAGCATCTAGTGGGTTTGAACCACCAACCTTTCAGTTAGCAGCCAAGCACTTTAATCACTATGCCACCAAACACAAGTATAGGGTTCAGGATTTGTAATACATATTTTTGGGGGACGCAATTCATATCATAACATTAGTTAGTAAAAGTAACCTTCTGACTGGATATTTAATCGAAAAGATTTTTTGAAGTATTATTTTAAAAACTAGTTATTAAATGGTATATGCAGTATGTTTTCTTTCATATATATGGAATTATAGATTTTGTTTTTTCTTTTTGTTTATATTTATAATCAAATTTCCTGCATCAAATGTGCACAATGTTTATACTAAGAAAATAAACAATGAAATTTTCTTTTCAACTAATCATTTTCCAGAAGGAAAGCCAAGACAATCCATGTGAAGCAGATGAGATTACCATCTGCAGAAGTAATAAGCTCTAAATTATGTGTTGCTGATTAAATGAGGGTGTTTTTCATATATGATGAGGAAGATTAAAATATAACCCAATAATATAACCTATAACAAGTAATGCTGTGATATCTCACAGAAGATAGGTCTAGAAAAATTAGAGACACCAATTAGGAACGGTCAGTGTGACTTTAGCTCATTGGGAAGTGCTCTAATTCTGATCATCCTAGCCATGCAGTAATTTACCTGGACAGAAGATGGAAATTCATCCACAAGTTTCATCTTGATGCTTGAAAATAGCAACTTCCCTTTGTTTTAATCCTATCCTGACCTAGCCTCTTTCTGTCTGAACGTTCTCTTTCATTAAGAATTGTTCCCTCTCAGTGACACATGTTACTTTTCCTGACTGGTAGAACTCCCATTGAACACATCTAGGTTATAATCTCCTTTATATAGTTACAGTTCCTGGGCCCATCTTGCACATTGCCCCTTTACTCAGACTCTTGTTCAGTCTTAAATCCTCCCCACATCATACATCAAAATCCCTCCCTCTCCACCATCAGTTCCCAAATGGGAAGAAAACAATTCTCTTCCCTCTGAATTCCTTGCAGAACTTTGAATTCCAATAAAAGAAAAAGAACGTAAATTCTATAAAGGCAAGTACTTTATTTTGTTCATTCTTAAATCACCACTGTCTCATCCCACATAAAGCAGTTTTACCATACGCAACAACGAAAATCTCAAGCCATTCAAAACTACATTTGTAACATGAACCACAGGTAGTGTGATCTCAGGGTGCAATATCAAATTTCTTTCCTTAGTATTACATTCCTCAGTCAAAAGCCAAAACTTCCAGTGGTTTCAAGTCCAGGTCCTAATCAGTTCAATGAGACTCTCAAAATGCCACTTGGCAAATGGAATTAGCAGGTAAAATTTCTTGCTAGAGTGTAATCCATCAGTATCAGAAATATAATTTAATTAGTTTTCAACATGTGTTTCAAAAATGCTACATACTAAGGCTTCCCATGAGAGTTCTGGTGGCATAGTGCCTAAGGCATTTGACTGCTGTCCAGAAAGCTGGTGGTTCAAATGGCTGTGCTTGCTCTATATCTTCCCAAGAATGTAAAAGGTGTGACGGAAAGAAACACTAAGATTGTGCTAGGTGTCAGGATATACTTATCAAGAATGTTTCTTAAAGAAAAGGAATGAATGAAAAAGTAACTCTTAAGTCTCCAGATACCTCTATGTTGTTGTTGTTGTTGTTGTTATTTGCCATCGAGTTGGCCCCGACTCATAGCGACCCCTCCTTGGGTTTCCGAGGCAGTATCACTATGGAAGTAGGATTGCCCAACCTTCCTCTATATAAGCTGTGAAGGAAGCTCTGGCTCAAGACCACTCCTGGCATATAGTTGGCTTATGCATATTCTCTAGTACACTATTACTTTTGAAATTAAATACACTTCTGGAATTCAACAAGGGATTAAAAATACATCATTTATGAAAATATCATAAACAATTTGAACTCAGGCCAGGAAGACAGGAAACATAAGCCAAGAATAGTCAGTGAAGAAGAGTGGCTTAGGCCAGGTGAGGAGTTGGTCCATCAGGGAAGAGCAGAAAGCTTGTAGCTAACTCAACCTAGTCTGGGCAGGCATGTGTATCCAAGGTGGCTGATCCAGAGAGCAGAACACTATAGGAGGAGTCTGTGTCACATGAATGATAGCATCGCAGTCCCAGGTAGGTCTACTAGGTTTGAAATTGGAAGCTAGTAGGATAAAAGAAGTTGAATGTAGGAGGAATCAGGGCCGCAGAGAGATGGAAGCTCCCCACAGGGCTTTGGATTCAGCAAGACATAGTGATAAGCTGAGAAAAACAAGGCAGCAGGACGGCTCTGAGGACTCAAAAATCATGGCCAAGATGAACAAAGAATACCCACTTATGTCATCCTCCTCTGGCTGGGCAGCAGCATGCAAGTTTAACTTTCAGACCCCACCACTGGTGGGGATGGACTCATGCTACTGTGAAAGACTAGAATTGAGTGCAAAGAGAAGATAGCTAGGGAAGACAAGGAAAAGCACACTGATAATTGTTGTTAGCCATCTTCATGATCTCTGGTTTGAATCCATTGTTGCAGCTATTGTGCAACCCCTTCAAACCTAGGGATTCATCTTCCAGCACTACATCAGACCATAGTTGGTTGGATGCCCAGAATTTTGATTGGCTAATTTTCACAAGTATATTGTGAGCCCTTTCTTCCTAAGTTGTCTTAGTCTAGAAGCTCCACTGAAACCTATTCACCGCAGGTTACCCTGCTGGTATTTGAAATACTGATAGCATAGCTTCCAACACCACAGCAACATACAAACCACCACAGTGTGACAAACTGACACATGAGTGGTGTAGAATAATAACAGCTACCAGCCACTCCTCGGAAGGAAGGTTGGGCAATCTACTTCCGTAGTGATACTGCCATGGCAACCCAAGGAGGGGTCGCTATGAGTCGGGTCTGACCCGATGGCATATAACAATAACAACAACACCATGTATTGAGCGCCTACTATGTGCCAGACCCTGCACCAAGATCTTCATAGGCATTACCTTTTTACTGATAGCACTACTGAGCACTTATGAGCCAAGTGTTATTCTACAAGTTTTACATGAATTACCTCACTAGTCCTTAAAATTTCATGTAAAAAACCGACTGCTGTTGATTCGATTCTGACTCATCGTGACTCCCATTGGGTTTCCAAGGCAGTAAATCTTTACAGAAGTAGATTGCCCAGTCTTCTTTCCATGGAGTGGCTGGTGGGTTTGAACTACCAACCTTCCAGTTAGCAGTCAGATGTCCTAGGGACTGTGCTACCAGAGCTCCTTAGAATTTCATATGCTAAGTATTTTTTTTTTTTTTTATCACTGTTTCTTAGAAAAGGAAATTGGGATAAATAACTGATTAAATAATGTCTCTTGATTCAATGATTTGCTTTCATGTCCTACTAACTGTGACAAGTGTCAAAGCTGGGATTTGAACCCAGATGTTCTGAGTTCAGAAAGGAGCCTGGTGCCATAGTGTTTATGCATTTGGCTGCTAACTGAAAGCTCAGTGGTTCAAACTCACCAAAACCTGGTGATCCACTCCTGTGAAGATTTACAGCCTAGAAAACCCCATGGGGGAAGATCTACTCTGTCAGATAGGGTCGATATGAATTGGAATCAACTCTATGGCACACAACAATAAAAACATTGTGAGTCCAGAGCTCCAAAGACTACCTTACTTTATTTAACTACTAGGAGTTCTTGCTATTTCCAATGTGAACTTTATGAAATACACTCATTGTGGCTCAGTAATTTGCCAAGGACATGCTGTATCTTCTGGTGTCCTCATTTCATAGTTCCAGAAAGGTCTTCCCTTGGGTGGCCCATCAAGGAACTGGCAAGGACACAGTGAGGACATGCGTCCTCATCTTGCATGCTGAGGATGGGTTTCTACACCTGGCATTTTCCTCATGTACTGCCCCAAGCCATAGGTCCTTTTCTCTAGTTATCCCTATCTTTTCCCAGCTATCTCTCACAAAATATGAAATACAACTTTTTCTATCATTCCTCCTTTCTTCTTTCTTCACTACTGGAAAGTCAATCTCATCACAAATTAATCCTGACTCAGAGAGATACTCCCAGAAAGTTGATAAAGTCAGCCCAGAAGGTTTCTGGAAGCCAGCAATAGCAAATGAATCTCTAAATTACTGATATTAATCAAATGCCTCCTAAATATCCTCAATTTTCTGCTTCTCCACATGATATCTGCTCAGAGCCAATTCCTTTCCTTAGCACAATTTTTGGCACCTGCTATTCTTAGTTGTTTGATTGAAGATGTAATAAGTTATCATCTGCTGCACAAGAAGCAGCAGCATGAAATCATGATGACCTCCTCAAATTGGACTTAACACAGCTGGAGAAAGTCAGAAGGAAAAAAAGGAGGAGGTACAGGAGTAAGAGTCACCATAAGGTTCAAAGTGGAGAAATCTTTAGCGTAACTCCCTAAGGAGGCAGTTAATACCTTGTCTCATTTCTTAGTTTATGGAGCATCAGGTGCTAGACAAAGGATGGGCCCCCTACAAGAGATTCAAGGTACTTCAGTGAAAATAACACTAGCACTATATATAAATACCCTTGTCCATCTGACAATGTACCAGATAGTGTACATGCATGGCACATTGTATCCTCACAACAGCACTGCAAGGACAGGCATTTATGCATAACTAATTTACATTGTTCCTAAATAAAAATAATACAAAACTATACATTGAGAAGGAGCTCCTTAGAAGGAGTCCAAAGGCCCTTGACTGCTAACCAGAAGGTTGGCAATTTAAACCCACCAGCTGCACTGTGGAAGGAAGATGAGGCAATCTACTTCCTTAAAGACTTACTGCCTTTGAAGCCCAGTGGGGATTGCTATGAGGGATTGAATTGATTGCAGTGAGTTTGTTTTGGGGTTTGGGTATGTTGAGAAGGAGCCTTGGTGGCATAGTGGCCAAGAGCTTGACTGCTAACTGAAAGGTTGGTGGTTTGAACTCACCAGCTGTTCTGTGAAAGAAAGATAAGCTAGTCTGCTTCAACAAAGATCACAGCCTCAGGACTTCTGGTAAGATGGAGGAATAGACAGATAAGCAACACAGACCCTCTTCAACAAAGAAAAGAAAAATCAATTGACAGAGATACAGAAAACAATCCTGGACCCCTGAGCTTTGAAAGGAACTATACAGAAGTGGATTAGGCACCAACTAGTGGAAAAACCTGAACGAAAACAGTAAGTACAGAGATGGCTGGACTGTCAGCTACTCTGATGGGACCAACAGACCAACAGCCTGAATAGTTCCAAGTGGTGTTGGGACCTGAGAATTGACCTAAAAAAGATTGGCTCTGGTCACCAAGGGCTGCAGGGACAACTGCACTGGTGGCCTATGAGTAGGAAGGGAAATAGCAAGGTGGGAGACAACCTGAGCTGTTGACTTTGCACTGTCCGGAGGGTGCAGCCATTTTGATTGTTTACACGTGGAAGCCATTTTGGATATTTAAAGTGACCTAGGGCACAGCCATTTTGAATGTTTATAAGTGGCGGCCATTTGGGATTTTAAAGTGATAGCATCTTCATTCAGATTCCAGGGACCTAGGAATAGGCTCTGTTTGCCAAGGGCAGCAGGGACATACGAGAGGCTAACAACAGGAAAGGAGACAGGTGGTGAGATACAAGTGCTGCCCACTAGCAAATACAGGAGCACAACACAGTATCCTGCTTGCATAGATAACATACAAACAAAACAATGAAAATTAAAATTGTGAGCAAGTCAGGGAGCCCTTTGGACAGAGAAGCAACAACAGCAAACAACTGACTGTTAACACACATGATGATATAGCCCAGAAACCAACCCAGTTATGGAAGTATCCAAAGTAAATAAGCCTATGAGATTGTAAACAGGGAACTAGAGACATCAGTTGACAAATGAGGACAACTACAAACCAAAAAGAGGGGAAAAAAAAAAACTGTGTAGTTACAGAACTTCTAGATGGTAGGGAAGTCAAGACAACTATAAGATAGAACGAACTGTTCTACACTTGGGAAGAAAACTATAAACCACAGTGTGACCACAACAAAAAATGATAAAACTTCACATCAAAAAAGAGGACCTGCATAAATTTTCAGCAAATACTAAAACAATAGCAATGAAGGAAGTGATAATACAATTCATAAACAAAACAAGCTCAACATAGAAAACTATATGGAACAAAGAAATCAAAACCATGAAAAAGCACATAACAAAAATGACAGCAACAAATTCATATTTTCTGGTAATTATATATCTGGCAAGGGACTTATCTCTAAGGTTTACAGTGGAAGAATGAATGACTAAACTATGGTACATACACATAATGGAATGCTATGCAGTAATAAAGAATAATGTACAGTCTGCTAAACATCACATAATATGGATGAACTTGGAGGACATTATGCTGAGTGAAATAAGTCAATCACAGAAGGACAAATGTAGTATTAGTTCGTTGTTGTGGAGGGTCAAGGAAAGGTTTATATATGGAGGGAAACTTTGTTGGTTGCCAGGGGGGTAGGGGGGGAGGGAACAGTGCAAAAAAAAAATTTATTGACCCATGTCACTTTAGTTCTTAGTTTTGTGTATTTTTCTGTATATAAATAATATTTCAATAAAATGCATTAAAAAAATCAATAAAAAGAAAAAGATTACAGCCTCAGAAAACCTACTCTGTCATATAGGATGACTATGAGTCAGAATTGACTCCACAGCAATGGGTATACGTGAAGTAATAGCCCTTCTATCTTTCTTCCTCTCTACCCTATCCCCACCCTCACCTCTATTGGTAGACACTTTGATTTGTTTTTTGTTTATCCTTCTGTTTTTTTCTTTATCAGATATAGAGAAATTAAATATGTATATTATTGTTTTTACCCAAGGGAGGAGGTAGTGTTACACATGTTTCTTACATACAAGGAAATTGAAGTTCAAAGTTGATTGATTCTTCAGCAGGCTGGTCTATGCCTGGCCAAGAGCCCACCTACTCCTAGGATCCTTGTTGGCTACTGGACCCAGCTTCCCCATATCCTCACTTATCAATAAACACACCAATGCTCTTTAAGGTACCCAAATGAGACTTGCCTTAGAATATGAATTCAGGTCTCCCAGTGAGTCAGCAAATTTGGTGGTCTTTATTATATTATGCCCTGGCCCAATGATCCTAAGGAATCAAAGACCTAAGGTCGACTCTTATGGACCACTAATGCCTGAAGCTTCAGGTTTTCATGAACCATTAAATGAGCATCCTTCTGTGAGCTTCCTGGAAAATAAAACCTGGGATATATGTGCTTGGGGTAAGGTTGTGAGATAAAATCTAAGATGTCCAGTTAAATTTGAATTTCAGATGAACAACAAATAATTTTTACTATGAAAATATCCCATAAAATATTGTACTGACTGTTCTATATTATTTATTTATTTGTTTGCTGGTTACTAAATCTAGCACCCTTAGCATAGGAAGGTGTTGGGACTTAAGCCTTGTGATTTACAAAGAAAAACTATCCTTCTATATTAATACAGCATAAAAGTCAAAATCTTGAATTCTAGATGTTGAGAATCTCAAGGATTGAAAAGACCACCTTGGTTATTTCTGAGGATATGGCCTTGCAAGAGATTTCTCAATCTCAATTAAAGTACTACCAATAGGAAATGAATATTATAGTTATAGCCTAACTTGGCCAGTGTAAATGTTAGCATTTCTTTGAATCTTTTGTTGTTATTAATTTGTTGTTGTTGCTATATGCCATCGAGTCAGACCCAACTCATAGCGACCCCTCCTTGGGTTTCAGAAGCGGTATCACTACAGTAGATTGCCCAACCTTGCTTCCAAGGAGTGGCTGGTGGCCAGCCTTCTGGTTAGCAGTCAAGTGCCTTAGGCACCACACTACCAGAGCTCCCGTTATTTAGCAGGTATAAAATGATATCATAATGTTGCTTAAACTGTCACTTCCTTGATTGTCTAAGAAGTTAACACTTTCTCGTGTATTTTTTAACAGTTTGTGCTTTCCTCCATGTAAAAAAAAATCCTTTACTCATTTATGTTAATGAGGTCATCATAGATTATTATAGATATTAGACTGTTTGTCATATTTAATAAAAACATTTTATCTTGCTTGTTGTTCTTTTAATTTTAATTTTGTACTTACAAATATTTTCAGTGTTTGTTCATATGAATCTATCAATGTTTTCTCTTTGTAGTTGCCTCTGTTACTCAGGGTAGTAGAAAGAAAGTTCTCATTTCTCTATGTATCTCATAAGTATTTTATTTTCCACTTCTCTTTCTATGTTGAAAATATTAGTCACTCTTTAATGTAGAGGTTCTCAAATGGTGGTGTAAGAATCTTCTCGATCAGATTACCTGTTTTATTTGTTCTTTGTTTTACTGCTCATCTCTGATCCCTATAAAAGATCTAATTAATCAAAATTGCTCTAAAAGAGCCATGGAAATATGTGTTTTTAATCTCCTGTAGGTGATTCTTCTGCATTTGAAACTTGAAAAATCACTTCTGTAAGCCATTTGAAGTTTATTATACATTTCTGCTTATGAGCTAATTTTAGCAAAATCAAGAACCCATTGCCTGTAGAGTCAATGCCAACTCATAATGACCCTATAAGACCAAGTTGAACTGCTCCATAGGGTTTCCTAGGCTGTAAATCATCTTTCTCCCATGGATCAACTGGGGGTTTGAACTGCTGAACTTTTGCTTAGCAGCTGAATGATTTAACTACAGCACCATCAGAAAATTTCATTTATTAGAAAGATGGGGGGGACTTTGCACAGTTGATATGAACCCTGATGAGCTTGGCTTGGAAAATGGAAGACCACGTAGCTCTAGGAATCTTGGTAAGAAAAACTTTTTAATAAACATTAAGGGAAAAGGAAAATACCAGGAAAATTAAAGAATATTAACAACTGTCCTCAACCACAGGATGAAGGCTCATTGGGGCAGGGAATTCTATCTGGCACATAGCAGATGCTCAATGTACTATTCCTCTTCTGTGGCTCCATTCATAATTCAAAATCACTTGAGACAAACTCCAATTGACCTGACTTTGATGACAGTTATCCTATGACCAAAAGTTCCCACCACACTGCACACACTGGAGAGATTATTTCCCAAAAGAAATAAAAATATTGTTACCACAAGAAAGAGATGCTGGGTGGATTAAAAACAATTGTCCAGTATACCATGATATATTTGTGGATCTAAGACATATGTATTTTTTCAGAAATTTCTCCAATCAATTTATTCATCCTATATTGAGTAGTTTACTTAAACATAGGTTACGGTGCTACACCCAGCTACATCCATATTGAGATTTGTCTTTTATTCCACAAGAGGTTCTGGTGATGTAGTAGATAAGGCATTTGGCTGCTAACCAGGTCAGCATTTCAAACTTACTAGCTGCACTTAGGAACAAAGATGGGGCAAACTATTTCCATAAAGATTTACAGCCTCAGAAACCCAAGGGGGTTGGTAGGAGTTGGAATCGACTCAATGGCAGTGAGTTTGGTTTGGTTTTTTTTTGAGGGGGGTTATTTCACACACCTATTGGTCTACATTTGTAACACTACCTTCACTTCTCTTTAAGATTTAGGTTTTTCCCATCACCTTCTAGAAAACACAAAGAGATTACATAAGTTGCTCCTTGTGCTACCTACATTTTTTCATTCCTACAAATAAACTTCTAGTTTTAATGATCCTGTTCTTTAAAATGTAGGGATCTTGCATTTCCCTCAAGGAGTAAAATGTATCTTTGCTTACCAATGAGCCCCACTCTCTTTTTCCTTTAGGTATACTCCAGCCATAAGTTGCTTATAAGTTAAAACATCTTTTTTCTTTGAGCTTCTCAATAAGGGTGAGTTTAACTTTGTTCATTAGGGTTTCTTCTTATATGGAAAAAGATGGCTAAAAGACCTCTTCCCTTTACTTCCAGATCTAATGGAAAAGCCTTAGCAATATGCACCCCTAACTTCTCAGAGTTCTTTGGCATTCAAGGGAGGCCCTTTTATTTAATTTCCAAGAAATTTCATCTGAGCCCCCATCCTATATGATCCTATAAGAAGGCCATATTTGATCACAGACTCCTCTTTATTATTTCTGAGAATTCTCAACGAGTTAACAAATTTGTATTGATTATCATTTACCATCTTCTGTTCATCTCTCATATCTTCACTGGCTTTTTCTGCGAGACTTTCCAAGACATAGCCTCAAAGACATGGTCCCTCTCTTAGCACAGCACACAAACTAATGACCTCTGTCCTCATTCTTAATTTGCTTAATTTCTAAGATCTATCAGTCTAGGAGTGTTGTCGCCCTACCCTACACATACCCATGGTTAATGATCCAGTGAGAGTGGTTTACTTTTCTCTTTTGCCCTCTATTCCAGGATCTTACTCCCTTCAGCTTCAGAGAAAGTAGGAAACTATCTTCTCCTGTAATCTAAAACTTTATTCATCTCTTCAACAGGATGAATCAGAATAAGAGTATCTCTCTTCTACTATGCCAAAGTCCAAACAAAATAATTACAAAGTATATTTTTCAGCAGGTAATTTATCTAGTTTGAAAAGACAAATGTGGGCATGTGCCCCACACCTTAATCCAAAATGAACTGAAATATTCTGGTTACAGCTCATTTTTACACCTTAGCCAGGAAGATCAGACCTTCTGCTGCCAGCTGGGAAGAGTCTTGTAATAACCTAATGGCAATATTTAAACCAACATATTTCCCAAGAGGTTGGGGGAGTGATTTTCTGTGATGGTCCAGATTAAATTTACAAGAAAAATTAAAATGTCTTTTCTCTGTTCGGGCACAGGCCTCGTAAAGATACTTGCAATTTATGTTACTGACAGAGTACTGTATGTCCCAATCTGGAATATTTGGCCAGTTTGACTGGCTTTGCAGATTCAGAACTCTCCTGAGTACAATGAGCATGCATTTGTCTTGCATCCACATGATTAAACAGCTCACCAAAGAGCTGAGGTTAAGACAACAGCCCAAGAGGAAAACACAGACTTTGAGCATACTGATGAAAAACTAAAAGCCAGGTAAGCAGAAATCTTAAGCAATAAGCCCCAGTTTGACAAACAAATGGCACACTCTTGGCAGTAAAGGCAGGTTTCTATCATGGCTGTGAAAAGGCTTGTCCTTGGGCCACAAATGGCTCTATCCAGAGTAACAATTCAGATGTCATTGGCAGCTGCCAACAACTAGTGCTAAAGGGAGGACTTTGATTTATTTCTTGCTGGGCATTGGCTGTCTTGTAACTTCAATCCTGAAAGAAAAAAACAGTATCAGTAGCAAGAGTTTGCCTTGTTAAGAGAGGTCTGCAGATGGTGCAGGAGTGCTATAGTTGGTGGGCTCCTATTCAGAGATAAGTCATGTCACTTCTCTGTACCAGTTACCAGTCGTCGTCAAGGTGGTTCTGATCATGGAGACCCCATGTGTGTCATAGCAGAACTGTGCTCCATAGAGTTTCAGTGGATGAATTTTAGCCTTTCTTCCAAGAAATATCTGGTGCACTAGAACCTCCAACCTTATGGTTAGCATCAGACCTATGAACCATTTCCACCACTCAGGGACTCCTTCTCTCCGTACACTAGCTGGAAAGCAGAGTGTATTAGACTGATGTTTATTGTTGCTGTTGTTAGGTGCTATTGAGTTGGCTTTGACTCATAGCAACCCTATGTACAATATAATGAAACAAAGCCTGGTCTTGCTCCATCCTCACAATCCTTGCTATATTTGACCCCACTATTGCAGCCACGGGAGCTCTGGTAGCATAGTGGCTAAGACACTTGCCTGCTAACCAGACGGCTGGCGGTTCAAACCCACCAACCACTCCTCGGAAGGAAGGCTGGGCAATCCTACTTCCGTAGTGATACTGCCTCGGAAACCCAAGGAGGGGTCGTTATGAGTCGAGTTTGACTCTACGGCACATAACAACAACAACAACATTACAGCCACTGCGACAATCCATCTTGTTAAGGGTCTTCCCCTTTTTCTCTGACCTTCTGCTTTACCAAGTATGATATCTTTCTCCAGAGACAGACTGGTTCCTTATGACACATGAACAAAGCTGTTGTTGTTAGGTACCATTGAGTCAGCACCAACTCATAGTGACCCTATGTACAGCAGCATGGAATACCATCTGCTGCTGCTCCATTCTCATGTTGTTTGCTATGGTTGAGCCCATCATTGCAGCCACTGTGTCAATCCAACTCATTGAGGGTCTTCCCCTTCTTCACTGACCCTCTACTTTACCAAACATGATATCCTTCTCCTGGGAATGGTCCCTTCTGACAACATGACCAAAGTTAAGGAGATGATTCTGGCCATCTTGCTTCCAAGTAACATTCCAGGTGTACAGTTCCAGGACAGATGGTTCTTTCTTCTGACAATCAATGGTATTTTCAGTATTCTTTGACAATACCACAATTCAAAGGCATCAACTCTTCTTCCCTCTTCCTTATTCATTGTCCAGCTTTCACATGCATATGAAGCTATTGAAAATACCATGGCTTGGGTTAAGCACACCTTAGTCTTCAAAATGACATTTTGCTCTTCAATACATTAAAAAAAGGGCCCTTGCAGATTTGCCCATTGCAATACGACATCTGATTACATTACTGTTGCTTCCTTGGGTGTTAACTGTGGATCTAAGTAAAATGAAATCCATTACAACATCAATCCTTTCTCTATTTATTGGATGTTGCTTATGGGTCCAGTTGTGAAGGTTTTTGTTTTCTTTATGTTGAGGTGTAATCCATACTGAAGACTATAGTGTTTGATTTTCATCTGTAAGTATTTCAAGTCATCTTCACTTTCAGCAAGCAAGGGTGTGTCATATACATATTACAGATTATTAATGAGTCTTCCTCCAATCCTGATCCTGTGTTCTTCTTCATATAGTCCATCTTCTCAGATTATTTGATCAGCATACAGATTGAGTAAACATGGGTGTGATAGTTGGAGCTGTATGTCAACTTGGCTGGACCCCAGTTGTGGATGGTTGTTCCCATGATGGGATCAGATGACTGAGTTCTGAGTGGCCGGTCTGCCCAAGGGGAGTTTCCCTAGGGGTGTGGCCTGCTTGCAATGATATTCCAAGGACAATCTGGAAGAACGGCATTCTGAACTACAGACTTCCTTGAGTGAGCGGCTCACCGCTCGCCCTGGAGATCTCGGATTCATCTTTCATTGGAAACAACAACCAATATACTGCATGCCAGCTTGAATCTCTCGGCTCTGCTGTGCTTGCGGGAACCAAGGCGGCTGCAAGCCCCATCTCCTCCAGAGACGGACTTTGTGGCTTGGACTCTTCCGCTGTGCTTGTGGGAACCAAGGTGGCTGCAAGCTCCACCTCCTCCAGAGACGGACTTTTCAGCTTGGACTTGTGAGCTTCTATACGCTTGTGAGCCATTTACCTAAGATAAATCTCTCTCTCTCTAAATATATATATATATATATATATATATATACATACATTGCTTGGGTTTTTTTTGTATTTCTCTAGAGAACTCAATCTAACACAATGGGGAAAGGATACAGTTCTGACATACATCCTGATTTTAAGCCATGCGGTATCCCCTTATTTTTTTTTAAATGACTGCCTCTTGGTCTATGTACAGGTTCCTCGTAAGCACAATTAAGTGTTCTGGAAATTCAATTCTTCTCAATGTTATCCATAATTTGTTATGATCTACACAGTTGAATGCCTTTGCATAGTCAGTGAAACACAGGTAGAAGTCATTCTGATATTCTTTGCTTTCAGCCAAGATCCATCTGATATCAGCAATGGTATCCTTCATTCCATGTCCTCTTCTGAATCCAACTTGCATTTTGGGAAGTTCTGTGTCAATATACTGCTGTGACCATTTCTCAATTATCTTCAGCAAGATTTTACTTGTATGTGATATCAATGATATTGTTTGATAATTTTCACATTCTGTTGGATCATCTTTCTTTGGAAAGGGCACAAATATGGACTTCTTCCAGTCACTTGGCTAGGTAGCTATCTTCCAAATTTCTTGGCATAAATGAGAAAGCACCTCCAGTGCTGCATCTGTTGTTAAAATATCTCAATGGGTATTGCATCATTTCCTGGAGCCTTATTTTTCATCAATTCCTTCTGTAATGAGCCAGATAGCTTAACTGACTCCATCTTGACACGCTGATACTTCCGTATTTTTTTTTCCTTAAGCTACAGGCCTAGACCACCACATCCTATTTCAACTGAAAGGCTGCAAGCCTAGACCACCCCATCTGTTCTGGCAGAATCTGGTGACCTAGTTAAGCCCCTATGCCAACCACAGAGACAGACCTGTGCTGTGGTGTTGCCTAAAGGTGTGACTTGCTAGAGCAAGTATGCTTTTTCAGCTTCTGTGAAAGTCTGCTTGCAAAGGCTGATTCCTAGTTGAAGCCCTCATAGCAGATGAGGCCCAACCACCATGTCAAGGAGTTTCTCTGCAGGTGTTATTTGCTAGATTAGGTTTAATGTTGCTTTCTGCTTCTCTAAAAGATTGCTTGCAAAGAATAGAAAAGAGACACTCAATATTACATCCACCCTTTTGTGGGTTTTGTCTTTTTAAACCCTGTGAAGCTGCTCTTCTGGGTCGAGAGTCTATTCTGCCATGAGCCCCCTCTTGACCCTGGAATTAAAGGACTCAAAGCATGATTTGCTCTCAGAGTGCTTAGCGACTCCATATAGTCCATCTCACCTTTAATATATAACACTTCAGTGCAGCTTGAGCTTCTTCCTTCAATACCATTGGTTCTTTATCATATACTATGACTTTATCATATATAAGACTTCGTCTCACATACTTTGGTCATGTTGTCAGAAGGGACCATTCCCTGGAGAAGGATGTCATGCTTGGTAAGGTGAAGAGTCAACGAAAGAGGGTAAGGCCCTCCATGAGATGGATTGACACAGTAGCAGCAGCAATGGTCAAGTATAGCAAGAATCATGGCACTGGCTCAGGACTGGGCAGTGTTTCATTCTGCTGTGCATAGGATCGCTATGAGTCAGAGACAATTCAACAGCACCTAACAACAACAACAACAACCTCTTGATACAGTTGGACATTGACCAGTTCTCTTTGATAGGTTGACTTTATGTATTCCTTCCATCTTCTTTTGATGCTTCCTGCATCATTTAATATTTTGCTCATAGAATCCTTCATTATTGCAATTCAAGGCTTTATTTTTTTTCTTCAGTTCTTTCAGCTTGAGAAATGCCAAGTGCATTCTTACTTTTAGTTTTTCTAACTCCAGCTCTCTGTGTATTTCTTTATAATACTTAATTTTGTCTTCTCAAGCTGCTCTTTGAAACTTTCTGTTCAGTTATTTTATTTAAGCATTTCTCCCATTCACTTTAGGTACTCTATGTTCAACAGCAAGTTTCAAAGTCTCTTCTGACATCCGTTTTGGTCTTTTTCATGACTGTTTTCTTGGAGTATGATGCTCTTGATGTCATCCTACATCTCATCAGGTCTTAGTGGTTGATGTTCAATGTGTCAAATCTATTCTTCAGACGGTCTCTAAATTCAGGTGGGATATAATCAAGATCATATTTTGGCTCTCATGGCCTGTTTTTAATTTTCTTCAGCTTCTACTTGAACTTGCAAAGGAGCAATTGATGATCTGTTCCACAATCAGCTCCTGGCCTTGTTTTGACTGATGATATTGAGCTTCTCCATCACTTCTTTCTACAGATGTAGTCAATCTGATTTCTGTGTATTCCATCTGGTGAGGTCCACATGTATAGCTGTTGTTTATGTTGTTTAAAAAAGTTTTTGCAATGGATAAATTGCAAAATTCTATCATGCAATCTCCAGCATCATTTCCATCTATACCTAAGGCCATATTTTTCAACTTCTATTTCCAACTTTTGCATTCTAACCACCAATAATTATCAATACATCTTGATTGAAAGTTTGATCAATTTCAGACTGCAGAAGTTAGTAAAGTCTTCAATTTCTTCATCTTTGGCTTTAGTGGTGAGTGCACAAATTTGTATAATAGTAGTAGTAACTGGCCTTCCTTTTAGGCATATGGATATTATCCCATCACTGACAGCACTGTACTTCCTGCTAGATCTTAAGATGTTATTTTGATGATGAATACAACACAATTTCTCTTCAATTTGTCATTCCCAACATAGTAGATTATATGATTGTGTGATTCAAAATGGCCAATACCAGTTCATTTCAGCTTACTAATGTCTAGGATATTGGTCTTTATCAATTCCATTTCATTTTTGACAACTTCCAATTTTTCTACATTCTCACTTAGTACATTCCATGTTTAGATTATTAATGGATGTTTACAGCTGTTTCACTTAGAGTTGTACGCCATCAGCAAATGGAGGTCTCAAAATCCATTCCATCCACCTAATTAAGGTCAATTCTACTTTAGGAAGGCAGCACTTCCCTAGTTGTATTGTGAGTGCTTTCCAATCTGAGGAGCTCATCTTTGGGCAATATATTAAACAGTGTGCTATGGCTCTTCATGAAGATTTCCAGTAATATATCAGACAGTGTTTCACTGCTACTCATAAAGTTTGCAGTGGCCAGGTTTTTCAATAGTGGATGGCCCTGTCCTTCTTCCCAGTCTGTCTTTGTCTGGAAGCTCTGCTGAAACCTGTCCACCATTGGTGATCCTGCTGGTATTTGAAATACCAGTGGCATAGCTTCCAGCCTCATAGCAACATGCAAGCCACTACAGGATGACAACCTGAAAGACAAATGATATATGACCAAAGTAGTTGAGATGAAGTCTGGCCATCCTTGTTTCTAAGGAGTATTGCAGCTGCACTTCCTCCAGGACATATTTGTTCATTCTTTTGACAATCCATATTTTCATCATTCTTCACCAACACTACAATTCAATGTCATAATTCTTCTTCAGTCTTCTTTATTCATTGTCCAGCTGTCACATTCATCTGAAGCAACTGAAAATACCATACCTTGGGTTAAGTGCACCTTAGTCTTCAACATGACATCTTTGCTCTTCAAAACTTTGAATAGGTCTCTTGCAGCAGATCTTCCTAGTGTAATACAATGTCTGATTTCTTGGCTGCTATATCCATGAGTGTTGATTGTGGATCCAAGTAAAATGAAATATTTGACAACTTCAATCTTTTATCCATTTATCGTGGTGTTGTTTATTGGTCTAATTGTGAGGATTTTTGTTTTGTTTGTGTTGAGATCTAATCTATACAGGAGACTGTGTTGAGGTCTAATCCATACAGGAGACTGTAGTCTTTGATTTCATCAGTAAGTTCTTCAAGTCACCTTCACTTTCTACAAGCAATGTTGTGTCATCTGCATATCACAGGTTGTTAACAAATCTTCCTCCAATCCTGATGCTTTGTTCTTCTTCATATAGCCTAACCTCTCAGATTATTTGCTGAGCACACAAAATGAATATGTATGATGAAAGGATACTACCCCGATGTACATCCTTCATGATTTTAATCCATGCAGTATCTCCTTTTTATGTTTGAATGACAGCCTCTTGGTCTAGACACAGGTTCCTCATGAGCACAATTAAGTGTTCTGGAATTCCCGTTCTTTGCAATGTTAACCATAATTTGTTTTGATCTACACAATCAAATGCCTTTGCGTAGTCAATAAAACACAAGTAAACATCTTTCTGGTATTCTTTGCTTTCAGCCAAGATTTATCTGACATCAGCAATGATACCCTTCACTCCATGTCCCCTTCTGAATCCAGCTTGAATTTCTGGAAGTTCCCTGTCAGTACACTGCTGCAACTGTATTTGAATTATCTTCAGCAAAATTTTACTTGCATGTGATATTAATGATATTGTTTAAAAATTTCTACATTCTGTTGCATCACCTTTCTTTGCAATGGGCACAAATATGGATCTCTTCTAGTTGGTAGGCCAGGTAGCTGTCTTCCAAATTTCTTGGCATAAAGAAGTAAGTGCTTCCACGGCATCCATTTGTTGACACATCTCAGTGGGCACCCCTTCAATTCCTAAAGTCTTGCTTTTCACTAATTCCTTCAGTACAGCTTGGACTTCTTCCTTCAATATCATTGGTTCTTTATCGCATGCTATCACCTGGAATAGGAGCTCTGGTAGCATAGTGCCTAAGGCACCTGACTGCTATCCAGAAGGCTGATGGTTCAAACCCATCAGCCACTCCTCGGAAGGAAGGTTGGGCAATCTACTTCTGTAGTGATACTGCCTCGGAAACCCAAGGAGGGGTCACTATGAGTCGGGTCTGACTCAACGGCACATAACAACAACAACAACAACCACATAGAGTGATTGAATGTCAATCAATTCTTTTTGATACAATGACTTTGTGTATTCTTTCCATCTTCTTTTGATGCTTCCTGCATTGTTCAATAGAACCCTTCAATATTGCAATTCGAGGCTTGAATTGTTCCTTTAGTTCTTTCAGCTTAAGAAATGCTGAGCATGTTTTTCCCTTTTGGTTTTCTAACTGAGTATTTGCACATTTCATTATAAACTTTACTTTGTGTTCTGGAGCTCCCCTTTGAAACCTTCTGTTCAACTCTTTTAATTCATCACTTCTTTCATTCACTTTATAATTCTACTTTCAGAGTTTCAAGTTTCAGAGTCTCTTCTGACATCCATTTTGGTCTTTTCTTCCTTTTCTGTCTTTTTAATGACTTCCTGCTTTCTTCACCTTTGAACTCCAATGGCCAAAGACCAGATGAGTTGTAGGATGATGTCAAGAATATTACACATGAAGAACCAAAAGACTGAAGATTTTGAGGTGTGATTTAATATCTGGCAGGTGTGACTGACTTGGAAATTGACAAAGGGAGCTCATAACTGGGGATGGATATAGATGACAATAGGAAGAAATATTAGGACCCTCTTACAAATGAGTGGTCCGAGGCTGCCAGAAAACCCTCCCTCCATTTCCCTCACTGAACCTTGAAGTTGAACTCCAGTATAATTCATTTGACAATAGTAACTAAAGTATCCAGACCACTTCAAAGAACGGTAAGACCTGCCCTCTAGTGGTCTCATATCACAATGCCTCTTGTAATTAAATTGTTCTTGAACTTTGTGATAATTTTCTGTTATTGGGCAATATCTGTTGTCATATTGGGAACTCTGAAGGAATAGTCCCTAAGATATTTGACTGTTAACCAGAAGAGAGGCAGTTCAAACTCACCTCAGGCACTCCTCAGAAGGAAGACAGAGCAATCTACTTCCACAGAGATACCACCTCGGAAACTCAAGAACGGGTCCTCATGAATCAGAATCGATTAGAAGGCAGTGAATTTGGTTTTTTGATTGTGCTGTCATATTAGTCATTAATCAGCCTCTTTTCATACCTCAACCGTTCAAAAATGTTTTTTTCAACACCCACTTCCACCTATATTTAAAAAAAAAAAAAAAAAAAACTCACTGCCATCAAGTCAGTTCCAACTCGTAGCAACCCCTTTTGAGTTTCCAAAGCAGTAAATCTTTATGGAAGTAGATTGTCCAGTCTTCCTTCTGTGGAGTGGCTGGTGAGTTGAACTGACATCTCTCTGGGTGAGTAGCAGTCAAATGCCAGAGTGAAGTAAAACAAGGTCACAGAAACTTCTTCCCACACCTGATAAAATTGTATCTATATCTATATCTATATCTATATCTATCTATATATAGATATAATTTTATATGTATATGTGTGTGTGTATGTGTATATATATATATATATATATATATATCTCCAATAATTCATTGACAACAATAGAGGAAGTATGTAAAACTTGAACCATATGCTTAGATTTGTTAGTCATGAGAAAAACCAAAGAGAGAAAGATTCTGATATGACTGGGTATAACTTCTAAGATGTCTTAGTTATCTAGTGCTGCTATAACTGATATATCACAAGTGGATGGCTTTAATGAACAGAAATTGTCTTCTCTCAATTTAGAAGGCCAGGAGTCCATATTTGGAACACTGACTCTAGGGTCAGTCTTTCTCTCAATCAATTCTGGGGAAAGGTCCTTGCCTTTTTTTGGCTTCTGTGCCTTGGTTCCTTCATGATCTTCATGTGGTATGGCATCTGTATTCCCTTATCTGTGCTTTCTTCTTCTGTTCCTAACTACTTTTTTGTATTGCAAATGGCTTAAAACACACCCTACACTGACAAGGCCTCCCTAATATGACAAAGAAAACTCTTAATCCCAAATGGGATTGCATTCACAGGTACAGGGATTAGGATTTACAACATACATTTTGTACACAGTTCAATCCATTACATAAGACCATCCACATCTCCCTAAAACAATTAGTCAATAGAGCACAGTCCCTGACTTATTACATACAAATTTGAGTTACTATGAAACACACTTACTACTGTCTGTTTCCACAAAGGGATAAATCAATGCCTGGTTTCAAGGCATTTTAAATTAAAACTTTTTTTCTCATTTACTGTTCTGAAAAGTCCTGAGATTTCAAAATCATTCACAAAAATAAGTTGCCTGTCTACTATAGAAGTAGCTCCAAGTCTTGAGTGACAATTGTGTTATTCAAAAACTGGTTTGTAAATTGCTTCATCCCAGAAATGCACGCCTACTGCCTTGAAAAGAGCATTCCTTTCAAGATTCTTCTGCTGCTTGATAATGCCCCAGGGCATCCTCTTCGCATAGATGATCTAAATGAAGATGCAAAAGTGTTGTATCTCTTTCCCAATACAACATCTGTGATTCAGCCTATAGATCAAGGTGCAATCACCACCTTTAGTAGCTAAGGACTACATTTGCTCAGTCAATAGCTGCAACAGATGGAGGTACGATAACATCATATGATTTCTGGAAGAATTATGATATTCTTCACTATACCTGGAACATTGCACCTTCCTGGGAAGAAGTTATAGGAAAATGCACAGGGAATATGGAAAAAATTGCTGAGTTATGTGAACATGTTGCAAACATTTGATCAGGATAATATGATGGAAAAGATTGGTGGGAAAATCATCCATGTGGCAAGAATGCTGAATTTAGAACTTGATATTGCTGATGTGTAACAGTTCATAGATCATTAAGAAGGGGAACTGGCAGATCAGGACTTAACAGATTTTGAAGAGGAAAGAAATGCTGAAGAAGAAAGAAACAATGGGAAAGAAGAAGGAGAGAAGTAAAAAAAAAAAATTTACAGTGAAAGGATTAGTTGAAGTGTTGTTTTTTTTCCTAAACTAAATCAGGGGCTTCAGTTGGTTGAAAACAACCCAAAAGCTGGTTACTTTGCTAAAGCTGATAGGCAGATCGGGTCAGAAGTGAGATGTAAGCAAGAAATACATGGAAAAGGAAAAAAAAAAAAAAAAGAAAAGGATTATACAAATAATCCTCACTAGTTTTCTGACTAAAACACCATCCCTATTCCTAGGGATAATCCAGATATTCCAGAACCTTCCACAACTGGAGCTATCACTGCATCTGGCAGTGCCAGAGTTGTTCAACAACTCTTCTTCATAGTCAGATTAAATTTTTATGATTTATTTTTTATGTAAGTATGTACATATTAAAATATATCTATAAATATATTGAGAGCTCTGGTAGCGTAGTGCCTAAGGCACTCAACTGCTAACCAGAAGGCTGGTGGTTCAAACCCACCAGCCACTCCTCAGAAGGCAGGTTGGGCAATCTACTTCCGTAGTGATATTGCCTTGGAAACCCAAGGAGGGGTCGCTATGAGTCGGGGCCGACTCAATGGCACATAACAACAACAACAACAACAACAACATAAATATATTTACAACACCCAAAGACAAATGAAGATTGGTTTTATAAAGATACTAATAATAAACGGCAGTAATAATGAACACTGAAAAAAAAGATAAGATATTTGACTTACACTAGAACCAACTTATAACAGAGCTGTAGGGGTGGGATACTGATGTAAGTTGAAAGCTATCTGTACTGAAAATTTAGAATCCTTTTCTCTAGTTTTAAAAAGAATAGAAAGTTATCCCCAGCTCTCAAACAATACCTTGAAAGAGGAAGACAAAAGAGTTTCAGTAAAGTAGGAAGGGTACCAAGAGCAACCCATCAGGGAATCTATAAACAAAGGTGGCCATTACTAAACGTGAGCAAAAAAATAAAACAAAACCCAGAAATTATGCAAATTTACTACCACAAAAGGATCAATACATCAAGCAAGAAAGAGGAAAAGAAAAATCTTCAAAAGCAAAATAAAACTGTACATTCCTTTTGAATGTTTCATGTTAGGGAAGAATTCATTAAAATATGAGGTCACTAAAATAATACTTCAAAGAGAAAGTATAAAGCAATTGAGTAAGATGAAAGAAGTAATAGTAGAACTAAGAAAACAAATTGAGAATGAACAAAAATGTTACAAGTCTAATAAATAAACAAACAACAAAGGGGAAAGAAAATGGTGTTGAAAATTCAATTAATGCTATGGAGAGATGGGTGGAGATAATTATAAAAAATGCAGAATGAAAAACATAGTGATTAAAATAAAGGTGAAAGATATGGAGAGGAGGAAGAAAAAAAAAAGAAAAAAAAAAAAAAAACCTCAACATGGAGATAATTTGCATCCTTAAAGTAGAGTGTGTTGTATAGGAAGACAAAAAAACGACATAAAAGATAAAATGTAGGAAAAATTTTCCTGAAATGAAGGAAGAATTGTATTCGTAGATAAAATGGGCACATCTATGTTAAGAAAAATTGATACTAAAGAATAAAATTGAGACATTTACTCATTAAATAATTGAATAGTAAGGATAAAATAAACATCCTTCAAACATTCAGGCAGGAAAAAGCAAGTCAGCCACAAAAGGGAAAAAAGTCTTGTTGGTTTTAGATTTCTCCAAAGCAACTTCAGTTCCCAAAGACAATGAAGCAATGACCACAAACTTCTGAGAGAAACAGTGTGACCCAAGAATATTATACCAAGCCAGTGTGTCACCAAGTGTAGAAATGAAAAGCACATATTATCAGACCAGAAAGAGCTTAGTAAATACAATTCTCATTAACTCTTCTCAGAGTAAAACTAAACTAGCCTATTTAACAAATAATCCCAGTTGAAGAAGAGATAATAAGAATAAAGAACTCATGGATGAAGAACTCATGGTAAAAAGAACTAGTGTGGAACACCAAAGTTACTTAGTTTCATGTGTGATCAGGAATGTGATGCAAGAAAATATACATACAATAAATTATGGCAAACTAAAAATAATATAAGGATAATTTGGAGAAAAGTGAGGTGGAAGGAAGAGTAAGAATGTGAATCCCCTTATCTTTTATTGCAGGGTTCGCTATTGTTGTTAGGTGCTGAGGAGTCAGATCTGACTCATAGCAACCCTATGTACAGCAGAACGAAACACTGCCCAGTCCTGCACATTGCAGAGCTCAGCAAACCACAAACTATGGAGCTATTTTTGTAAATAAAGTTTTACTGGCGCAGAGCCACACTCATTCACATATGCATTGCTTCTGATTCTTTTCACATTACACACAGTTAAGAGTTGCATCAGAGATCATATTGCCTGTAAAGAAGAAAATATCTATTTTTTCCAGGAAAAAAAAACAAAAAATGCTGACCACAATGTGTTTTGTTTGTTTGTTTGTTTTGTGTAACACAGAAATAACCCATAATGTCCAAAATTAAAATATTTGGGTAAAAACAAAATGCTTCCACCTTTGCAATTGCATTAGTAATTGTTTTTCTTAACCACATAAAGATTTTTACTGGGGATATTTTTATCAACCTATTCATTCATAGACATGCACAGAGAGAGACGTTTACTGAATGGGAATGCTTGTTTCTTCTGAGTGATAAGAGATGGAATGATTTGTTGTTTTTTATATTTCTAAATGGACTGACTTTTTTGTGATGAGCATGTGTAATTTAAATAAATAAATAAGGTGATTGTTCTTCTAAGGTGTCATCAAGTTGGCTCCAACTCATAGTGACCCCATGTACAATAGAACAGAACACTGCCAATCCTGTGCCATCTTCACAATAGCTGCCATGTTTGAGCCCATTGTTGCAGCCACTGTGTTAATCCATCTTGTGGAGGGTCCACTTCTTTTTCACTGACCCTTTACTTTACCAAGCAAGATGTCCTTCTCTAGGGACTGCTCCTTCCTGATATCATATCCACAGTACATTAGATGAAGCCTCATCACCTTCGCTTCCAAGGAGCATTCTTATTTTACTTCTTCCAAGCCAGATTTGTGTATTCTTCTAGAAGTCTGTGGTACATTCAATATTCTTCACCAACACCATCATTCAAATGCATCAATTCTTATTTGGTCTTCCTTATTCATTCCTCAGCTTTCACATGCCTATGAGGAGATTGAAAATGCCATGATTTGAGTCACACACACATTAGTCCTCAAAGTGACATTTTTGGTTTGAACACTTTAAAGAGGTCTTTTGTGCTCCATTTGTCCAGTGCAATATATCATCTCATTTCTTAACTGCTGCTTCCATGGGTATTGATTATGGATTCAATTAAAATGAAATTTGTGTATTGTTATTATTATTGTGATTTGGGTGAAAATTTACAGAGAAAATTCATTTTCCATACCTCAGTTCATAAATATTTTGTTTCATGACATTAATTGCTATCCCCATAATGTAACAGTTGTTCTTCCCACTCCTTCTCTGTAGTTATGTTTTCCCTGTGTAAAATGAAGTTCTTGGCAATTTCAATCTTTTCTCCATTTATCATGATGTTGCTTATTGGTCCAATTGTGAGGATTTTTGTTTTCTTTATGTTGAGTCGTGATCCACCCTGAAGGCTGTACTCTTTAAGCTTCATCGAAGTCCTCTTCACTTTCTGCAAGGAAGGTTATGTCATCTGCATATCATGTGTTGTTAATGAGTCTTCCTCCAATCCTGATGCAGCCTTCTTCCTCATACAGTGCAGGTCCTCGGATTTGTTCATCATACAGATTGAATAAACACACTGAAAGAATACAACCCTGATGTACACCTTTCCTGATTTTAAACCACACAGTATCTCTTCATTCTATTCAAATGACTCTCTTGGTCTATGTACAGGTTTCACATGAGAATTGTTTTGGAATTCCCATTCCTCACAATGTTATCCATAATTTGTTATGATTCACACAGTCAAATGCCTTAGCATAGTCAGTAAAACTCTGGTAAACATCTTTCTAGTATTCTCCACTTTCAGCCAAGATCCATTTGACATCAGTAATGATAACATTCATTTTACATCCTCTTTTGAGTAAGGCTTGAATTTCTGGCAGTTTCCTGTCAATGTACTGCTGCAACCAGTTTTGAATTATCTTCAGCAAAATTTTTCTTGCATGTGATATGAATGATATTGTTCTACAATTTCCACATTATGTTGGATCAAATTTCTTTAGAATGAGCAGAAATATAGATCTTTTCCAGTTGATTGGCCAGGTAGCTGTCTTCCAAATGTCTTGACATAGACAAGTGAGCACTTCCAACATTGCATTTGTTTGTTGAAACATCTCAATAGCTATTCTGTCATTTCCTGGAGGCTTGATTTCACCAATGACTTCAGTGCAGCTAGGACTTTTTCCTTCTATATCATTGATTCTTGATCATATGCTACCTCCTGGAATGGTCAAATATTGACCAGTTCTTTTATGTATAGTGACTATGTGTATTCCTTCCATTTTATTTTGATGCTACCTTCATCTTTTAATATCTTGCCCATAGAATCCTTCAGTATTGCAACTCAAGGTTTGAGCTGTTTCTTCAGTTCTTTCAGCTTGAGAAATGCTATGCATTTTCTTCCCTTTTTGTCTTTTAACTCCACATATTTGCACATTTCATTATAATACTTTAATTTATCTTCTCAAGCTGTCCATTGAAATCTTCTTTTCAGCTCTTTCATGTCATCATCTATTTGTTTGTTTTAGTTTGACTCATAGTGACCACTCCTTGGATTTCTGAGGCAGTATCTCTATGGAAGTAGATTGCCCAATTTTCATTCCTAGGAGGGACTGGTGGGTTTGAACCACCAGCCTCATGGTTAGCAGTCAAATGCTTTAGGCACTATGCCACCAGAGCTCCCAAGTTCAAGGTTCAGAATTTCTTCTGAATATATCTTAGTCTTTTCTTTCTTCCCTGTCTTTTAAATGACCTTTTGTTTTCTTCATATATTATGTCCTTGATGTCATCTCACAACTTGTGTGATCTTTGGTCATTAGTGTTTAATGCATCAAATCTGTTCCTGGATGGTCTCCAAATTCAGATGGAATATACTCAGGTGAGATATATTCAAGATAAAAAAAGGTGATTAATTCTCTAAAAAAAAATGAAAGACTGATGAGACTTCCAGCAAGAAGGTATAATAAGCAAACAAGTTACACAGACCCTCTTCAACAAAGAAATGAGAGCACAACTGAAATAGATATAAATAATAGTCCTAGAACATTGAGCTTTGAAGGAAAGGATAAATAAGAGGATTAAATACTGACTACAAGAAGACACTGAATGAGAATAGCAAATAAAGAGACAAATAGAGCTATGGACTGTCAACTGGCCTGATGGAGCAACCATTTTTGAATATCTGCAAGTGACATTCTAATACAGGCAGCAAACTTATAATCAGCTCCACTTGCTGAAGACTGCATGGACAACCACACTGGTGGGTGACAACCAGAAAGCAACCATGCCCACACAATCCAACCACATCTGAACCTCCTGCAGTTCCCCCCACCAGTCCAGAGCCACCACGCAATTCTGCACCAACCGATCAATTTAGAAAGAGGCCAATACCAATCAGCCCAACCCAACCTCAACTGTTTTACATGAACAGCTAACAGAGATTTGTGCAAACATTCTCACCCTCTATCACACCAACCAAGAGATAGGTGGTGAGTGCATAAGTGCTGCCAAACTAGTAAAGAGTAGCACTGGTATAGTGAGAATAGAGTATTGAGTACTGCTAACTCAGATATATCAAAATAAAATAAACAACAACAACAACAAAAATCCTGGGAAAATAACACCAACATACAATCCCCATTTACATATAAATATGACAACATCACAATGTCTCAGAGACAACTGATAATCCCAATTCACACAAAGACACAAGGAAGCAAGATAAAGTAGCACAAATAAGGAAACAGGATACAAAGCCAGAAAACCTCCCTGAGTAAGAATTGGAATTGGAACTACCTGATAAGGAATTCAGAAGAATTATATTTAAGTATTTTCAGTGGATTGAAAGAAAGACCAAGGAAAATACAGACAAAATCAAGGAAAACACTAAAAAAAAAAAAAATAAGGAAAACACAGAGACAAAATTCTAGAACAATTCGGAAAAACAACACAGCAATAAACTGACAAAATAGATGAAAAATTAGAAACCACACAAATACATCAAATAGAAATACAGAAAATTAATACTAAGATTTCTGAAATAGATAGCACATTGAAAGGATGGAAGAATAGAATCAAATCAATGGAAGCCAGAATTAGTGAGACTGAAGACAAATCTGTCAACACTACTTTGTTAAGTGAACAATCAGTAAAAAGAATGAAAGAAAAAGAAGATGAAAGCCTAAGATTTATTTGGGATACCATCCAGAGGAATAATGTACATATGATTGAAATTCCAGAACAGAAAGAGACAAATAAAATCACGGAGAAAATTTCAAAAATTTATTGAAAGAGAACTTCCCTAATATGATAAAAAATGAGAAGATATGCATTCAAGAAGTTCAGTGAACCCCAAACAGGTAGACCCCAAAAGAAAATCACCAAGACATATCATAATCTAACTTTCCATAACCAAAGACACCGAAAGAATCCTGAAATCAGCTTAAGAAAAATGAAAAGTTACCTACAAAGTGCAACAAATAAGAATAAGCTCTGATTTCTTGGCAGAAATCATGCAGGCAAGAAGGCAATATCATTGTTGTTGTTATGCACCATCAAGTCAGCCCCGATTCAAAGCGACCTATCCTTGGGTTTCCAAGGCAGTATCACTATGGAAGCAACTTGCCCAACCTTCCTTCTGAGGAATGGCTGGTGGATTTGAACCCCCAGCTTTCTGATTAGCAGTCAAGTGCCTTAGGCACTATGCTACCAGAGCTCCTAAGAAGGCAATAGAATGACATATGTAAAACCCTGAAAGAAAAAAAAAAACATGCCAACCAAGAATTATATACCCAGCAAAATTGTCCCTCAAATATAATGGCAAAATTAGAACATTTCCAGATAAATAGAAATTAAATGAATTTGTAAAAGCCAGACCAATCTTACATCAGATACTCAAGGGAGTCCTTTGGACAAAGAACCAACAACAACAGACAACAACCAATGATCAACACACATAATAATATTACCCATAACTACTGATGCTTTTGAGTTGTGGTGCTGGCGGAGAATGCTGAAAGTACCATGGACTGCTAAAATAACAGATCTGTCCTGGAGGAAGTGCAGCCAGAATGCTCCTTGGAAGCAAGAAAGGCCAGACTTCATCTCACCTATTTTGGTCATGTTGTAAGATGGGACCATTCCCTGGAGAAGGATGTCATGCTTGGTAGGGTGGAGGGTCGACGAAAGAGTGGGGGGAGACCTTCAATGAGATGGATTGACATGGTGGCTGCGATGCTGGGCTCAAGTATAGCAGGGATTGTGGGGCTGGTGCAGGAATGGGCAGTGTTTCGTTCTGCTTGCATGGGGTCACTATGAGTTGGAAACGACTCGACAGCACTTAACAACAACAACAACAACAACTCAGATATAGAATTATCCAAAGCAAACTAAATTTACATGACTAAGCAGGAACCAGAGACATCAACTGGTAAATGAGAAAAACTACAAACCAAAAAGAGGGAAGAAATAGTGTAGGTACAGATCTTCCAAATGGAGAGGAAGTCTAGATGATCTCATGATAGAACAGACTGTTTTAAATTTGGGAAGAAAATAGTAAATCACAAGTTAACCTCAAAGAAACGTAATTAAAATTTTCATCAAAATAAAAAGAAAGAGGAAAGACAGAAATATTTAGCAAATACTAAAACAATAACAACAAACAAAATTCATAAACAAAATGAATTCAGCATAGAAAATTATATGGAACAAAAATCCAGCAATACAACAAAAAGCACATAATAAAATTACAGCAATAAATGTATACTTGTTGATAATTACATTGAATGTAAATGGATTAAATGTACCAATCAAGAGTTAGATAGTTCCAGAATGGATAAGAGAACTTGATCCATCAATAAGCTGTCTACACACACCTTAGACACAAAGACTGTGGTGTAGTGAATGTCTTGGGATAGCTTTTCTAGCCATAGTCTTTGTAACTACCACCAGATTACTGGGTTAAAAAATAAGAAAAAAAATCTTCAGTGCCTTCAAGTCAGATCTGACTCACAGTGACCCCTCCTTGGGTTTCCAAGTAGATTGCCCAATCTTTCTTCCAAGGAGTGGCTGGTGTATTTGAACTGCCAGCCTCTGGTTAGCAGTCAAATGCCTTAGGCACTATGCCACCAGAGCTCCTAGGATTACTGGGTGGGACCATGCAAATAAAGTGTGTAGAACTCTGATATTGGAATTGGCTAGTTTTGTTACTCTGCCAGGCTTCAAATGAGACCTTCTTGAGACAGAGAGGAGATCTAACTGCCATCAAGAGAGAAGAGCTGGAGGTGTAGTAAGAGCACTTCCTTTGATCTGAGATCCCTGCGCTGGACCTCCTTGGTTGAGACTCCCCAGCAGAGAGACTTTTTCGCAGTGGAACCAAGAAGCATAAGACAGAGTGGCAGGCTTACTTGGCCATGAAGCAAGAAAACTGAGTGACCTTGGGCAACAGGCTTGCTGGTGGAGTGGGGTACACCTACATGTACCTGTGAGCAGAGCTAAAAGAGCTTAGTAACACTTACCTAAGCAGTGCAGAGGCCAAGTGGAAAGGCTAAGAGTCAAAGAGGTGTATCTGAGGGCACAGCAGAGGGCAGACTGTCCTGATCAAAGAATTGTATCCTGAGCGTGTTTCTGAACCTGCATTGTTGCCTGTTACTTCCCTAATAAACCCCATAATCATAAGTATTGCCTGTGAGTTCTGTGTAGCCATTGCAATGAATTACTGAACCCAGCAGAGAAATAGTGAGTGCTGTGGGATGGAGAGTTGAAGTAAGAACTGATAGAAGGCTGGAGGGTGGCGGCAGGTCTGGCCTCATAAGGATAAGCCTTGGGCCACTGACGGTGATTCTATCTTCCTCTTGTGAAGTTAGAGGAGGTCAGAAGATGTTGCCTCCATGCCCTTTTTGCAAAACCAAAGTAGACTGAAAATCAAAGTTTGGAAAAACATATATCTAACAAATGGCAATGAATAAACAGTTGTTGTTGTTATGTGCCCTCGAGTTGGCTCTGACTCATAGTGGTCCCTCCTTGGGTTTCCGAGGTGGTGTCACTACAGAAGTAGATTGCCCAACCTTCCTTCCAAGGAGTGGCTGGTGGGTTTGAACCACCAGCTTTCTGGTTAGTCGTCAAGTGCCTTAGGCACTATGCTACCAGAGTTCCCAAATAAACAGTAGGAGGGGCAATATTAATTTCTAATAAAATAGACTTTAAGACAAAAAACACCATAAGAAACAAGGAAGAACATTATATCATGATTAAAGAGTCAATTGAACAAGAAGACATAACCAAAATAAATATAGCAACTCCCATTGGGTTTCCAAGGCTCTAAATCTTTACAGAAGCATACTGCTTCATCTTTCTTCTGCAGAGCAGCTGGTGGGTTTGAACCAATGATCATTTGGTCAGTAGCCAAATATCTTAACCACTATGCCACCAGAGCTCCTTCACCCAATGAAAGAGCCTCAAAATACATAAATCAAAATTTAACTGAATTGAAAAGAGAAACAGATAATTTCACAGTAATAGTAGGAGACTTTAATACAGCAATTTCAATAAAAGACAGAACTAGAAAGAAATTCCACAAAGACACAGAAGAACTAAACAACATAATCAACCAGCTTGACCTAGATATACAGACCATTTTACAAAAAATATACATTTTTTCCAGCACATATGGAATGTTTTCCAAAATAGATCATAGATCACAAAACAAGCCTCAATAAATTTAAAAACATCAAAAAACTGCAAAGCATCTTCTTAGATCACAATGCTATAAAATTAGAAACCAACATTTGGAAGATTAAGGGTAAAAAAAGGAAAACACATGGGAACTGAATAACATTTCCTTAAAAACTACTGGGTGATAGAAGAAATAAAAAATAAATTTAAAAACTACTTGAATCAAACAAAAATGAAAATACAACATACCAAAATCTTTGGGACACAGAAAAAAAGAAGTACTAAGAGGGCATTTTATAGCAATAAATGAACACATCAAAAAAGAGGAAAGAATGAAAATCAATACCTTAACCCAACATGTCCAACTATTAGAAAAGAGCAGGGGAGGGGGGAAGCCTACAGTGACCAGAAGAAAAGAAATAATAAAGATTCGAGCAGGAATAAATGAAACAGAAAAATAATAGAAAGAATCAATAAGTCTAGAAGTTGGTTCTTTGAAAAGATTAATAAAATTGACAAACCACTGGCAAATTTAATAAAAGGGAAGATGAAAAAAAAAAAAAAAAAGCATGAATAAGAAATGAAATGGGCAACAACGCATTGAACCAACCAAAAGAAAAAAGATAATATCAAGATACTATGAAGAACTTTCCTCCAACAAATTTGAAAACCTAGAAGAAATGGGCAGCTTTCTAGAAAGACAATACTTACCTAAACTAACACAGACTGAAGTAGAAAATATGAACAGACCCACAACAAAAGAAGAAATTGAAGTGGTCATAAAAAAAAAAAAAAAAAAAAAAAAACTGACAACAAAAGTCCTGCTCCAGACAGTTTTGTTGAGAACACTCTAGCACCACAGAAGCACTGTCACTAAACCTCCTCAAACTATTCCAGAACATAGAAAAGGATGGAATACTCCCAAATTCATTTTATGAAGTGAGTATAATGCCAATATCAAAACCAGGCAAAGACAACATTAAAGAGGAAAAGTATACATCAATATTCCTTATGAATATAGATGCAAAAACATTCAACAAAATCCTATTGCTGTTGTTATGTGCCATCGAGTCGGATCCCACTCATAGCGACCCCTCCTTGGGTTTCCAAGGTGGTATCACTATGTAAGTAGATTGCCCAACCTTCCTTCCAAGGAGTGGATGGTGGGTTTGAACCACCAGCCTTCTGGTTAGCAGTGAAGTGCCTTAGGCACTATGCTACCAGAGCTCCCAACAAAATCCTAGCCAATAGAATCCAATGCTATGTGTGTATATATTTTTTTCTTTTCTTTTTCTTTTTAATTAAAGAAGAACATCGTGACCAAGTTCATGCCACATATGCAAGGATGGTTCAACATTAGAGAAGCAATCAACATGATACATCACATAAATAAAACAAAAGAATGAAGCACTTCATCATATAAATTGATGCAGAAAAGCAATTTGATAAATTGCAACACCCATACCTGACAAAAACTTGCAGCAAAATAGGAATAGAAGGGAAATGCCTCAACATAATAAAGAGTTGTTGTTGTTATTTGCCATTGAGTCAGACCCTACTCATAGTGACTCCTCCTTGGGTTTCCAAGTCATTATCACTACGGAAGTAGATTTCACAATCTTCTTCTGAGGAGTGGCTGGTGAGTTTGAACCGCCAGCCTTCTGATTAGCAGTCACGTGCCTTAGGCACTACACTACCAGAGCTCCTTATTTACACAAAACTAACAGCCAACATTATTCTCACGGAAAGAAACTGAAAGCATTCTCCTTGTGAACCGGAAGCAGACAAGTATGTCCTCTATGACTGCTTCTATTCAATATTGTACTGGAAGATGGCTGAACAGATAGATAGATGGATGGATAGATAGAAAGACAGACAGATAAAGAGATAGATAGGCAGCTGATGTTAGATGATAGACGATGATTATGTTAGATGATAGCTAGATAGCTAGATAGATAGATAGATAAACTCACTGCTGTCAAGTTGACTGCACTCATAGTGACCCTTCTTTGGGTTTCTGAGGTGGTAGCTCTATGGAAATAGATTGCCCAATCATCCTTCTGAGGAGTAGCTGATGGGTTTGAACCACCAATCTTCTGGATAGTAGTCAAATGTCTTAGACACTACACCACCAGAGCTCCCAGATAGATAGATGATAGATAGATAGATAGATAGATAGATAGATAGATAGATAGATAGATGATAGATAGATAGGCAAGTTGGTCCAAACACAAGGACTAAAAATCAATTCCAACTCAAAGAGACTCTATAGGACA
>NW_006921697.1:2742217-2743596 GCF_000298275.1 Orycteropus afer afer
GAAACCCAAGGAGGGGTCGCTATGAGTTGGGGCCGACTCGATGGCACATAACAACAACAACAACAACCCAAGCCCTGGGATTTTCATTTGCCTCATATGCATATGAAAGATAGACAAAGAATAAGAAAGACTGAAAAAGAATTGATGCCTTTGAATTATGATGTTGGCAAGGACTACTGAAAAATACCATAGACTCCCAGGAGAGTGCCAATTGCCCCAGAAAACGTGCAGCCAGAATGCTCCTTAAAAGGCAGTATAACCAACCTTTTTCTCATATACTTTGGTCATGTTGTGAGCTCAGGTTGCATAATGTCTAAAGCATTTGACTGCTAACTAGAAGGCTGGTGTTTCAAACCCATCAGCCACTCCTCAGAAGGAAGATTAGGCAATCTACTTCCATAGTGACACTGCCTCAGAAACCCAAGGAGGGGTCACTGTGAGCTGGAAATGACTCGATGGCAGTCAGTTTGGTTTTGGTTTTGGTTGGTCATGTTATCAGAAGGGATAGTCCCTGGAAAATAATACCATGCTTGGTAAAGTAGAAAGTCAGTGAAAAAGGGGAAGACCCTCAATGAGATGGATTGACCCAGTGGCTCCAATGATAGGCACAAGCATAGCAAAGATTGTGAGGATGGGGTAGGACTGGGTAGTTTTTCGTTATATTGTACATAGGGTGGCTATAAGTTGGAGGCCACTGGATGGCACTTAACAACAACAAAGAAAACCATTCAGCCTTTTTATCCTTGTCAAACTGTTACTGTTAGAATAACAAAGAGGACAGGAATCAGAATTTCTAACCTAGATGAAGAATTGTTAGGTCCTTGTTAAACTTGCTATCACTGAGTCAATTGCCTAAGCTATCCTCATCCCTCACAGGAGACAGATAAATGATGTGTATTTCAAAAGCTTCATATTAGAGTTGATTCAACCTTCTTCTTAACCAAATGAATGAGTTTTGCATTTGAAGGACTTCAACTAGAATTGACCTGATCTACATTCAATCACAAGACCCCCACATCAAACTGTTTACTTAGTGTTCTTTAGAAATACTGCCTTAGTCAAGCTGTACCAGGAGATAAGATTGTCTAGGAACTGTTGTTAAGAAAATTTGTGATTTGACAATTCCTTGTAAACGTTCCTCTTTTCACCTGCAATATTCTTTGTTGCAAAACCTTTATTTGATTTCCAAATAAGAACTTACTGCTTCACCTGCAAGGGAAGATACTCATTGCATTCTTTATTTGATGCAATGTGGATTCTATTTCATAAAATACAATCATTCCTTCAGTAAAATCTTTTGTTTTAATTTCTAAAAAATCACACACATACACACATATGTATGTGTGTGTGTGTGTGTGTGTATATATATATATATATAT
>NW_006921697.1:2743696-2746704 GCF_000298275.1 Orycteropus afer afer
TATATATATATGTATATATATATATATATATACACACATATGTATAGGAAGTCCTAGCCAGGAACATAAGGCATGAAAGAGAATGAAAGGCATACAAATTGGCAAAGAAGTAAAACTACCTCTATTTGCACATGATATGATCCTATACATAGAAAAATCAAGAGACTTAGTAAGGAAACTACTGCAACTAATTGAAAGATTTAGCAAAGTGGCAGGATACAAGATTAACATACAAAAATCAGTTGGATTCCTCTACATAAACAAAGAGATCTCTGGAAAGGAAATAAGGAAAATAATACCATTTACAATAGCTACCAGAGAGATAAAATGCTTAGGAATAAATCTTAGCATGAACATAAAAGACCTATACAAAGAAAACTAAAAAACACTACTATGAGACAATACAAGAGACCTACATAAATGGAAGAACAAACCAAGCTCATAGATAGGAAGACTGAACGTTGTGAAAAAGTCAATACTACTCAAAGCAATCTGTAGATTCAATACACTCCTGATCTGAATTCCATCAACATTCTTTAAAGACATGGAAAAACCAATCACTCATTTTATATGGAAAGGAAAATAGCTCAGATGAGCAAAGCACTACTGAACAAGAAGAACAAAGGAGGAGGTGCTGCATTTCCTGATCTAAAAACCCACCATACAGCCCCTGTAGTCAAAAGAGCCTAGTATTGGTACAATAACAGATATATAGACCAGTGGAATGCAATTGAAAGTCTAGAAATAGATTCATCCACCTATTGACAGTTGACCTTTTACAAGGGCCAATATCCATTAAATGGGGAAGAGATAGTCTCTTTAACAAATGGTGCTGGGAAAATTGGATATCCATTTGCAGAAAAATGAAACAAGATGCATACCTTACACCATACATAAAAACAAACTCAATATGGATCAAAGATGTAAATGTAAAACAAAAACTGTAAATTTAATCAAAGGAAAAATAGAAGGAAACTGTGGGGCTCTACTCTGTGGCATAAATAGAATATCAAACATAACCAAAAATGCACAAATTAACAGAAGATAAATTAGATGACTTGTACCTTCTGAAAATTAAATCTTATGCACATGAAAAAACTTCTCCAAAAAAGTAAAAAAAAAAAAAAAAATCTATGGATTGGGGACAAATACTTGGCAACAACATATCTGGCAAAGAATTTACCTCTAAAATTTATAGAAAACTTCAACACTTCAAGATGAAAAACACAAACAATCCAATTAAAAAGTAGGCAGAGGACATGAACAGACACTACATGAAAGAAGACACTCAGACAGCCAATAAACATGAAAATTTACTCTTGATCATGAACCATTAGAGAGATGCTAATCAAAACCAGCAATAATGGGAAAGTTCTAGAAGACTGAAGTGCTGATGAGGGTATAGAGAGATTGGAACTCTCATAATACTAAACCAAAAAACCAAACTCGCTGCACCAAGTTGATTCCAACTCATAGCAACACCTCCTTGGGTTTCCAAGGTGGTATCTTTACAGAAGTAAATTGCCCAGTCTTTCTTCCAAGGAGTGGTGCTGATGGTAAAATGATGCAACCACAGTAGAAAACAGTATGGTGCTTCCTTAAAAAGTTGTAAATAGAAATGCTATTTGATCCATTAATCCCACTCCTGAATATAACTTAAAACAGTGAAAGCTGGGACATGAATAGATATATGCACACCCATGCGCATTGCAGCACTATTCACAATAGCAAAGAGATGGAAACAACCTAAATGCCTGTCAACAGATGAATGTATAAATAAACTATTGTACATACACACAGTGGAATACTATGCAATATTAAATAATTAAGAATTCATGGAATACCTCATAACATGTATGAACTTAGAGGACATTATGCTGAGGGAAATAAGTCAACCACATAAGAACAAATATTATATGAGTCTACACTTATAAAAAGTTAAGGAAAAGTTTACACATGGATGGAAACTTCTTTGTTGGTTAACAGAGAGGGGATTGGTGGGGTGGAAAAAATTGCTAACTAGGTAAGAGACAAGTACCGATTTGGGTGAGGAAAAGGCAATATATCAAAAGAGGGTACCCAGTACAATATAACTAATCAAAAGGAAGACCTGAAGAGGTGCAAAGAGCTACAGGCAAGAAAGGTAAATACTATTACATATACAACACTGCATTATCAGTAATAACAAACTTTAATCTATGGATGGATACTTAACTAGAAAGGCAACATGATCAGGTATGGGTAGACCTATGACCATATATAAGTTTGGCAGATGATATTTCTATATACATATTTGTATGTGTTAAAAGATACAAAGATAAAGATGTCCATATACATAATAGAGTGAAGAGGGGGCAATGTTACAACTTCTTAGCCACAAACAAATACCTGACGGATGAGTTTCTGGGCCTGTGGGTTTGGGACAATGTTCAAAGTGTACATAAAGCTCAAGTGGCTTGTCATAGCACACAAAATCATTGTTCTACATCTTAATCTGGTGAGTAGCAACTGGGGTCTTAAAAGCTTGAGAGTAGCCATCTAAGATGCAACATTTGGTCTCTTCTCATCCAGAGCACCTAGAGCCAGGAAAGGGAGGGAGCAGAAGAGGCTGGGGACCTCAGGAGTGGCAAGATATCCAGGTAAAGGGGGGTAGACAAGACTAAGCCCCAAGGCCCCTACAGCTAGGAAAGGGAGGGAGCAGCCAGGGACCACAAAGTGGCAGGTTCCAGGTAGGAATTAGGTAAGGGGAGGGCACAGAGGTTTCCATCAGCAAAGGGAGACAAACTTGTCTGTCAGTTTGTCATCCTGTGGGGCTTGTATGTTGCTGTGAGGCTTGAGGCTATGGCTCTGGTGTTTCAGACACCAGCAGAGTTGCACATGGTGCACAGTTTTCAATGCAGCTTACAGAGTAAGACAGACTAGGAAGAAGGAGGAGGCCATCCACTTCTCAAAAACTGGCCAGGGAAAACCTTATGAATAGCAGAGAAACACTGTCTGATACATTACTG
>NW_006921697.1:2749347-2764064 GCF_000298275.1 Orycteropus afer afer
GTGGTGTTGGCAAAGAATGCTGAAAGTACCATGGACTGCTAAAAGCACTAACAGGTCGGTCCTTGAGGAAGTAAGTACAGCCAGAATGCTTCTTGGAGACAAGAATGGCCAGACTTTGTCTCATATACTTTGGTCATGTTGTCAGAAGGGATCATTCCCTGGAGAAAGGTGTCATGCTTGGTAAGGTGGAGGGTCAACAAAAGATGGGAAGGCCCTCAATGAGATGGATTGACACAGTGGCAGCGATGATGGGCTCAACTATAACAGGGATCATGGAGCTGGCTCAGGACCATACGGTGTTTTGTTCTGCTGTGCATAAGGTCGCTGTGAGCTGGAGACGACTCGATGACACCTAACAACATAACAACAACATCCAGAGCAAAGAAGAGTGAAGGAAATCAAAGACACATGGACACAATTAGTCTGAGGGAATAGTGAACCCTGGGAACCTCAGCCTACATGATCTTGAGACCAAAAGAGTTAGATGGTGCCTCATTCTTTCAGCAACTCAGAAAGGGATCAAAATAGGAGATCTGGGATAGAGTGGGGAAAAAAATGGGGAACAAAACTTAAAATCATTAAAAAAAAAAAAAAGACCAGGCTTACTGGTCTGAGATAGACTGGTGAAACCCCTGGGGACTGTGGCTCCTGATCACCCTTCTGGCCTGGAATTGAACTCATTCCCATTGCTGAACCTTCAACCAACCAATAGGCATTCCTAAGAGGTAAACAATTACACAGGGAGACGCACTTCTTAGAACAACCAACCATAAAAGATCATAAGGGCAGCATTTGAATAGGCAGAATGCTGAGAAGGCAAGGATGCATAAAAAAGACACAGAAAAGGTAACCCAGGGAGGAAATGGGAAGAGAGCTGTTATATTGTGGAGACTGCAAATAATGTCAGGAAATAAAATGTATATGAACTGTTGAACAGAAAACAAATTTCCTTTCTAAAACTTTCACCCAGATCACAATAAAAAGTTAAAAAAAAAAAGTAAAAGACCAATCCATTCTGTCTTTAACCCAGTTTTATTTATTTTTAAGAGCTTGTTTTGCCTTCAGTGTTACATGTACACTTAGTTTCACTCCCCTTTTACCATGTCCAACCCTAAGCCAATCTCCTCCCCTCCCTACCCAGTAACCCTCACCCTGTGCCCCTCATATTTATGCAATCCTGTTTGTCCTGCATTTCCTCTATTTGAATGTTGGTCCTCTGGTGCCCCGTGGTCTATTGTTCTAAGAGATGTATTACCATAGAGTATGTGGGTGCCTTATCCCAGGTTGAGTGGTCTGCATGTACATCTTGTTAACTATTGGACTGAGAGCCAGCCCCTGGGGGTGAGTTTTATTCCAGTTGCAGAATGTATTCCAGGGCCATAGTGTTGGGGATCTCATCAGATTTCATCTGACCAGTAATTCTGGTCATTATTGAGTGTTTGGATTTTTATTCCCCCCAGAGAAAATATTTGATTGATTTCTAACTTAGATAATGTTCACTGTTTTTAGGGTACAGTTTGATGGCCATTATCAAATTTATATATTTCTACCTGTATGCATTAACTTGATATGGAATGTTTCCAACTTCCACAAAAATTTCATAATGCTTTTTTTTTTTTCTGTTTTGTGACATTTACTGCAATCCCCACACTGTAACAGCATTTTTCCTACTTCCTCACTGTGCCCACCCCCTCCCTTCATCCTTCTTTCCCATTCCCTCCCAGCTTCCTAGCTTTATCCCTGGGTAAATGCTCTACCCCTGATTTCATATGCTTAATTGTTCTGAGTGCATACTCTCCTGATATATTAGTGTTCACCTCACAGTGCCCATCATTTGGCTGACAGTTGAGCCACAAGGGTTATGTTCAATTTCTAGATTAATGTGTATCAAGGACCATAGTCTCAAGGGTTCCACCAATTTTCATCAGACCAATAAATCTGGTCTTTTCTATCATTTTGAGTTTTGTCCCTCATTTAACCACTGTATCCAAGACCTTGTATTGTAATCCCCTTCAGAGGAAACTGACTCAGCTTTACTGAGAATACTGAACCTCTTGGTGTCCCTTTTCTTCACTTCATAATGTTAGTATGTCTATTTTAGAAATTTGACTAGAGATTTTCTGTGCATTCTATAATTAAGAGCTGAAATATTCCTTCCCTTATTCCCTAGAAGACCTGACATCAAAAGAGGGTTAAGAACAACTTAAAACAGCAGAGGGCACCCTCCTCCATGTTTATAGAAATCTAAGGCAAAGATTCCCAGGCTTGGAATCTGTACCTGCCCAGCCCTAACCTTGAAAGTGGTGTGAATGTAGATTTCAGTTCCTATAGCTTCTACTTCTGTCCTTTGCAATCCATTCTCCACAGGGCAGAGCAGATCATATCACCCTCATCCTTTTCTAAGACCAACAAGGTCCTGTATGATCCAGCTCCTTTCATCTTATTCCACAGAACACATCTTGCCCTATACTTCAGTCACACTGATTGCAAAAACAATATGAGCTGTGGCATCTTCCTCTAACATCCTCTAACTTCATGGGGGGGGTCAGGGGATCGCCATCAGCAATGTGAGCCCAAGGCTGATTCCTACAAGACGTAAGTCAGACATGCTACCCTCCAACTTTTTACCAATACTGACACCAATTGTCCCTCCTACAGCACTCATCACTTTGCTGGGTTTGATAATTCATTACAGTGGCAACACAGACAATACTCATGATTATGGGGTTTATTAGAAGCTCTGGTGTTGTACTACCTAAGGCATTTGACTGCTAACTGGAAGGGTGGCGGTTCAAAACCACCAGCCACTCCTCGGAAGGCAGACTGGGCAATCTCCTTCTGTAGTGATACTGCCTTGGAAACCCAGGAAGGGGTCACTGTGAGTCAGATCAAACTCGATGGCAGTGAATTTGGGTTTTTGTTTGTTTGTTTGTTTTTATGGGGTTTATTAGCAACCGTTATAATTCAGGTTCAGAAAGGGTCAGGATACAATTCTTCAATCAGCCTCCTTTCTTCCATGCCCTCAGACACAACTTTCTTTGGTCCTCGGTCTCTCAGCCTGTCCTCTGTCCTGATTAGGCAAGTGTTACAAAGCTCTTTTAGCTCTGCTGATAGGGGCATCTAGGTACATCCACTCTACCAGCAAGCCTCCTGCCCAAAGTCTTTCCCTCTCTGTGGGCCAGCAAGCCCGCCACTCTGTCTCATGCCAGTCTCTCAGTTCTGTTGTTGCTGATGCCACTGTCTCTCTGCCATTTTTCTGACAACTCATTGAGGGTTCCTCTGCCAAGGGTTCCTCTGCAGGGATCTCAGGTTCAAGGACGCACTCCACTCCATCTCTAGATGGTAGTGAAATCTCCCTTTCTGCCTCTGGGAGGGCTCATTTCAAGCCTAGCAGGGTAACAAATGTGGCAGTCCCCACATTAGGGTTCCATACATCTTATTTGCATGATCCCAGCCCCACAAGGGTGCCATGTACCTTATTTACATTATTAACAAGCTATCTAGTCCCACTGGTGGGCCACAAGCAACTTACATTTGCATAGTTCCACCTAGTAATCTGGTGGGAGTCACAAAGACCGTGGCCAGAAGAGCCATACCAAGTAATTCACTGCACCACACTAATCTTTTGTCATTTTCTAGAGCATATTAGGAGTTCCTAGATGGTGCAAATGGTTAACATGGTCAGCCGCTAAGGAAAAGTTTGAAGGTTCGAGTCTTCCCAGAGACACTTCAGGGATCCGCTTCCAAAATATCAGTCATTGTAAACCCTGTAGAGCCCATAGGGTCACTATGAGTCATAATTGAATTGATGGCAACTGGTTCAGAACATATTAAGCGTTTTCTCACCTCTGGGCTTTTGTACTTGTTTCCTCTGCTAAGAACACTCTTTCCTGATCTGTTTGCATTCATGAATCCTTCACACTATTTAAACCAGAGTCACTGTTATGTTTCGGAGAGCTCCTCCCTGACAACCCTATCAGAAATCTCACCCACTTTATTTTCTGGCACAGCACTGTGTTTATTAGCTTTGTTGTTGTTATGTGCCGTCGAGTCGGCCCCAACTCATAGCGACCCCTCCTTGGGTTTCCGAGGCAGTATCACTACGGAAGTAGGATTGCCCAACCTTAGCTTACTCAGACTTAATCACAATCTGTATTTTATTATTATTATTATTTACTTGATTATTTCTTTTCTGTCTCTCCCACTAGAACCTAACTTTCATGAGGGCAGTAATCTGATTGCCTTTTCCTCATTCTTGCCTCTAGCATCTAGTCCAGTGCTTGGCACTTAGTAAGTATCCAGTAAATATTTGTTGAATTAATGAATGAATGGATTTGCAAAATGTGAATTCTGGCTGCTACCTCAAGACAAGTGAATGAAGTGAGAAAACCTTTCATAAGTTTCCTTTTTAGTTGCTGTCTTATTGATTCTGACTCATGGAGACCCTATGTGTGCAGAGTAGAACTGCTCTCTGTGGCTGTGATCTTTTGAAAGCAGATCCCTAGACCTTACTTCTAAGGCATCTCTGAGTAGATTTGAACCATCAACCTCTCAGTTAGTAGTCCAACACTTAGCCATTGTACCACTCAGAGACTCCCTTCATAAATACGACAGTATTATAGAGAAGTAACAATATTTGAAAGAAAAATTATTAGACCCTAGAAGGGGATCAAACTTGCCAGTCTGATCAATCAGTTGAAGCAACAGAATTTGAGAAGCCAACCACTAAGGACAAAAAGGTATGGCTGGCTATGCAATTTGCAGAACCCAGTGCAAAATAGAAATCTGTAGCCCGTTGTTCAAAAAGCAGAAATATACTGAAGCTGTTTTCTTTCTTCCATGGTCTCCCTCTCTCAATTTTTTAAGTTGATTTTTCATTTGACTCCTAGTATTGATATAAGAAAATTCAAAACTTAAAATTTTTAGCATGAATTTTACCAGTCATCTCTATATCATTCAATGTTAATTTTGAATGCAAATATAAAGCATTTAACTCAAATGTGGTATTATTGAAATTACACAACCTATAAACTAACTCTCAAAAAGAGAATTTATAGGTTGTGTAATTTCAATAATACATACACTGTATTTCATTCCTACCTGAACAGTGGAAATGCTGCACAAAATTAACTCAACTATTTTTCTTTCATTTCTTGATATGCACATATTCTATCAACACTCTACCTTTGACCTATGGATAAATACAGAAGAACTGAGAAGAAAAGGAACTAAAGGTTTCCCTATCTTTGCCTTTCCTTCTAAGTCAGTATTTTCAGCATTAAGTGTCTGGCTAATGCAGGGAAGTAACACATATAAGAAAGATTCCTTGGTCATTTGTCTTTCTTAGAATCCCATTACTTTGTTGCTGGGTTCAAAGCAAGTTGTCATTTGAACAGAAAGCATGAGCTCCCAGGCTGTGAGTACTGGGCTTGCTCAGCAGTAGATGTAATATGATTCCCTAGTACTTCCTTTGAATTTTGCTGAATTTCCACACCCCACAGGTCCACTTAAATTCTGTTGCTCATAGACATTGTAAATGGGATATGCAAATGGGGCAGCAAAGGACAGTGGTAAACATGTATTGCATTATCTGTTCTATTCACAAGCATGCTCCATTGCCCCTTCTAAGTTTACTTAAAAATATGTTTGATGATAAAATCATTAAAAATTTCAAAATAGTGACTGTGGAGCTGTAAGCTGAGCCTGAGGCCCATCTGAGCATGGACCTCTGTGCACCTGGATTAAATGCCCAGGAAGCTAGCCCTGCAGAAAAGTGACACCATTCCTCAAAATTCGAGTGAAAGAATTAAGAAAAAAAGTGAGCCCCAGACTCTACAAATACATTTCCAAAGAATAAGCATCCTTTGAAGGTCCCCCAAGGCCTTACTGTAAAGAAGTGCCAAAGCCAAATTCAGTGGCTAACCTTTAATAGTAGAGACAGGAATTAATTATCATGTACTGCTAATTTTCACTATAGGTGTGTGGTCTCTCAGGTTCAATGGGCTTTAGCCATGACACTGTGAAACTATAAAGACACAAAACTATTTTCTCAGGAAAACTTCCTAAATTCTCAAAGACCTACTTACAAATCTTTTGGAGCCCACCTTCTCTCAAATGTAAAAACTTACTGCACCTGTCAATATTGGGAGACCATTTGGCTCTTTAACAAGGCAGTCTGGTGAGGCAATTCACTGAGACTTTTAAAAGGTAATCGAGCAACAAGATGCAATGGAATCCCTGAGGTGAAGCCTAGAGACCTGGATCTGATTATCAACTTCAGGAGTAAGTACATGACCTTAGTCCAAGTTACCCCTCTCCCAAAAAAAGAATGAGAAAAAAAAACAACTCTCTGCCGTTGAGTTGAGTCCAACTCATACCAACCCTTCCTTGGGTTTCAGAGGAGGTATCTCTGCAGGAGTAGATTGCCCTATCTTCCTTCCGAGGAGTGATAGGTCTGAATTCACTCACTTTCAAACCTGTGTTTCATTGACCATGCAAGGGCATTTGACTGTGTGAATTACAACAAATTATGGATAATATTACAAAGAATGGGAATTCCAGAATACTTACCTGTACTCATGAGCAAACTGTGCATAGACCAAGAGGCTGTTCTTCAAACAAAACAAGGGGACACTACATAGTTTAAAGTCAGGAAATGTGTGCATCAAGGTTGTATCCTTTTAGCATACTTACTCAATCTTTATGCTGTGCAAATAATCCAAGATGCTGGACTATATGAAGAACACAGCATCAGGATTGGAGGAAGACTCATTAACAAGCTGCAATATGCAGATAACACAACTTTGCTTGTTGAAAGTGAAAACTTGAAGCACTTACTGGTGAAGATCAAAGATTACAGCCTTCAGTATGGATTACACCTCAACATTTGTTGTTGTTGTAGTTGTGTGCTGTCGAGTAGGACCTGACTCATAGCAACCCCTCCTTGGGTTTCTGAGGTAGTACAACTACAGAAGTAGATTGCCCAACTTTTCTTCCAAGGAGTGGCTGGTGGGTTTGAACCACCAGCTTCTGGTTACCAGTCAAGTGCCATAGGCACTACTCTACCAGAGCTCCATCAACATTTAAAAAAAAAAAAAAAAATCCCTACAACTGGACCAACAAGCAACATCACAATAAATGCAGAAAAGACTGAAGTTGTCAGAAGTTTCATTTTACTTGGATTCACAATGAATACTCATGGAAACAGCAGTCAAAAAATCCAATGTCATATTGCATCGGGCAAATCTGCTGCAAAAGACCTCTTCTTTAAAGTGTTACAGAGCAAAGATGTCACTTTGAAGATGAAGGTGTGCCTAAGCCAAGCCATAGTAATTTCAATTGCCTTGTATACATGTGGAAGCTGGACAATGCATAAGGAAGAACTAAGAAGAGCTGATGCCTTTGAATTGAGATGATGGTAAAGAATACTGAGAATACCATGAACTGCCAGAAGAACAAACAGAGCCATCCTGGAAGAAGTAACCAGAATGCTCCTTGGAAGCAAGAATGACCAGACTTCTTTTCACCGGCTTTGATCATGTTATGAAAAGGGACCATTCCCTGGAGAAGGATATCATGCTTGCTAAAGTAGAGGGTCAGTGAAAAAGAAGAAGATGCTCAACAAGTTGGGTTGACATAGTGGCTTCAACGATGAGCTCAAGCACAGCAAGAATTGTGAGGATGGAGCACAACTGGGCAGTGTTCCATTCTGTTGTACATAAAGTCACTATGAGTTGGAGCTGACTCGACAGCACCTAACAACATCAACAAGGATCCTAAAAAGATAAACAAAACTGGTTGTTGTGGAGTTGACCCCATGGGTGTCAGATTAGAACTATGATCCATAGACTTTCCAATGGCAGACTTTTGGAAGTAGATTGCCTGGCCTGTCTTCTGAGGTACCTCTAGGTGGCCTTGAACTCTAACCTTTTGGTGAGCAAAGGGATATTACCATATGTAACATCTCGGAATTCCCAAAGGGCCACACTGTGCTAAAAATAACCCAAATCAGCAAAAGTTTGTGTGACAGAGAAGTCAGGGAAAATAGACTGGCAACATCACATGGAAAAACTTGACTGTGAATAATGAAATAGAGCCACTTTTAGAAACCACTGTGAGCTGGTCCTAGCCAGCTCTTCACAACTCCTCAAAATTCCCTGGCCACATACGGTGGACCTCTTCCAGGCTAAGGGAATGTGGGGTGGAGCAGGGGTCATCAGCAATTTTTCCAGCTAGCTGGCTATTTCTGCCTGCCAACATGGGGCCTGTCTCAGGCATTGCCTTTCCTCTCATTACTCTCTAGTTTGACTTTGACCAACTAGTGTCCTCAGCCAGAAGAAGGTCCTGAATGACCTATAACCTCTTTGAAGTTTTTATCACTACTATTAAGGAAACTAAGGAGCTCTGGTGGTATAGTGGTTAAGGCTTTTGGCTGCTAACCAAATGATCAGTGGTTCAAACCCACCAGCCACTCCATGGAAGAAAGATGAAACACTCCACTTTTGTAAATGTTTACAGCCTTGGAAACCCAATGGGGGTCACTATAAGTCAGAATAGACTCAAAGGCAGTGAGTTTGGTTTTGATTTCAATTAAGGAGGCTAGTGGCACAAATGGCTAAGAGCTCAGCTGTGAACTAAAAGGTTGGTATTTTGAACCAAACCAGTGGCTACACAAGAGAAGGGAGCTCTGGTAGCGTAGAGCCTAAGGCACTTGACTGCTAACCAGAAGCTGGTGATTCAAACCCACCAGCCACTCCTCAGAAGGAAGGTTGGGCAATCTACTTCCGTAGTGATACTGCCTCAGAAACCAAGAAGAGGTTGCTAGGAGTTGGGTCTGACTGGAGGGCACATAACAACAACAACAAACACAAGAGAAAGTGCTGGCAATCTGTTTCTATTAAGATTACAGTCTAAAAAACTCCATGGAGAACATGTACTCTATCACGTGGGGTTCGCTAAGAGTCAGAATCGACTTGACTCCCAACAACATACTTCTTATTAGTTTGTTGCTGGCCTCTGGCCACTTAAGTTTCTGAAACACTGGTGGAAGCAAGACAGTTAAATGACAATAAAGTGTGTGCAGGGAAAAGTAAGGTGGGGAGGACAGGGTGAAGGGATACCTGGGATCTAGGTCTGGCTTTGATCCCAACGAGTTGGGTGATGTCAGAAAGGCCCTTTCTTCCTATAGTTATTGTTTGGTTGCTGTTCTTGTTTTTGTTTTCCTCTCTAGCATTTCTTCTCAGGTGCCAGCACCCTGTTTTTCACTTATGGATACACTTTTCCTCTGTTATGAAATCATAATATTTAAGTGAAACTGACCTTTTTCCAACCTCTACAGGTAGGCTTCTGTTGCTCCAATACAACTGACACATCTCATCTCCTCTGGTCAGGGTGATAGGTCAGGGCTGAGAAGAGACTCCATTTAGAGTCAATGAGAAGATCTGAGACTTTATTAAGATCTGAGACTTTATTAAGATCTCTCTGGTCACTAGATTTGAAGGTATGAGCATGTGAAGATTAGAACTGCTGTAGGTATCTTGCTATGACAAAACAGGGCCAACCTGAAAGTGAAGCAAGGAATGTATGGAGAAAAAGAGAGTGAATAGAAATCCAATGGCTTTGTCAGAGACTCTGGATCAAGCTGTGCCTGAAGCCAAAAATCACCCCTGGATCTGAGCCCCCAAAATTCCTTTGTGTACTTAAGCTGGTTTAAACTGAAGTATTGGTCATGTGTAATGGTAAGTATTCCAACTGCTACACTTCACCTCTATAAACCTCAACTTCTGCTGTTGCAAAATGGCTGTTTTCTGACCAGCAACTAGCAAGGGGAAGCATAACGGTGAAACGGGGAAGTATTATGTTTTCCAGGAGTGACTATACATTCAGGATGGTGGCAAAGACAAAAATTTTTTAAATGTAAAAACTGTCTTCTTCCACCAGTAAATATCTGATTTCACAACATCTTGTACTTTCTACACGACAGCCTTTAATATATGTAATATAATTGTTTCATATAATGTAATTCTGTATTTCTAACTGAGGTCTCTGTTCTAAGCCTTAGGCATACAATAACCTACTGAATCCAGACACCTCCACTGAGATGTTCTATAGTCATTTTTACCTGGAAAGTCCCAAACTGAACCTGGATCCTCCTACCCAACCCCTCTCCTACGTTCTCTATCAGAATTAATGGCCCTACCATTCACTCAGTTGCTCAAGCCTAAAACCCACAAATCATCTTTTTATCTCTCTCTCTCTTTCTTCATAATCCATTCCACTGTAGGCCTTTTCAAATCTACCTTTGAAATAACCTGAAATTTACACCTTTCTCTACAACTCTCTGCCACATCTATACTGTTGTGTGCTATCAAGTTGATTCTGACTCATAGTGACCCTATAGGACAGAGTAGAACCACCTCCATAGGGTTTCCAAGACTGAAATCTTTATGGAAGCAGAATGCTGTATCTTTCTTCTGTGGAGGAGTTGGTGGTTTTGAACCACTGCCTTGTGGTTAGCAACCAAGTGCATAACCACTGCACCACTAGGGCTTCTATATCTATATTAGGGTCCACCGTTGTCATTTGCCCAACCTCTGAGAAAAGATTTCTAAATGGTCACAAGATGGCTCTCTTCTTCTGGATTCTGGATTCTGGTTTCAGCTCCCTTTCCCTATCCTTTTGGGCCTAGAAGTGGTAATGACCTTGATTCTACTGCTCCTGGATTACAGCATGATCCTTTGTGGTTCTCTTTATAAATAAACTTGTCCCAAGCTATTCTAATTTGAGAGTCTCATCTGTTTATCCATGGGATCCTGACCCCTACCCATTTTCCCATAAACACCTCACTCCCAACATGGTTGACCCTTCTGATGACTTTCTCTCTTCTCTCATCTCCATTTCTCCCATATAGCCTGGAGAGAAGGAGAGAAGAGGAAGCTGGGGGTCCACAGTGCCAAGGCTACTTTGGACATATAGAAAGCCTTGGGGATTTGTGGAGAGAAGAATGTTCTGGCCCTAATTCTTACCAGCTCTCTTTAGAAGGTGGGACTAGCTCCTCTTTGTCCATTATTTGGGGAACAAGTTGTCAATGCTGGAGCAAAAGGAAAAGTAAAACTCAACATCCAATTAGATATAGCTTCCCCCAGCACTTCTTCTTTGGTGACAGCACCCTGTTTTTTCAGTTATAGATACATGATTCCCCTGTTATGAAATCATAATGTGTAAGTGGGATTGACCTTTTTCCCAACTCTATGGATAGGAACTTCTTCTTCCAACTCAACAAGACTTACTGAGGCTTCCACCATAAATCTTTCTAACATTAGTTGGTATTCTCTATTTATTAAGCCTCTTTCTAAGGCTTTGCACTGAATGCTTATGGATGGACAGTAGCCAAGCATCTAGCAGTCACTGTTACCTGGAGGCAAGACAAGTGAGGAAACCAGAACAAACACACTAAATTTGATTCAGTTCGTAGTGGAGTTTCTGCATCTGAGAATGTCATATTTGTGTAGCTTGTTATAGTTTAACAAGGGCTTTTATCTGCCAGTGACTGGCACATGGCTGAGCAATCAATAAATGTTTCATAAATGATTGAATGAATCTATAAAGTCACTTTCTCCCCTTCAAAATAACCCTGTGAAGTGACAGAAAATTTGGGAATGGATAAAGGTCATGGTTGAATAGCGTGATAAACATACTTAATATCACTGAATTATACATGTGAAGAATGTTGAAAAGGCAACCAATTTATTACATATAGATTTTCCACAACAATGATAATAATAACTGGGCCCCAAAGTAGTGGAGCATGTTTCCTGAGATCACACAGCTAGTAACCGGAGGAGCTCAAGCCAGAAGCTAGGTGTGTCTGGCACGTAAACAAGATCATTTTGAGAGGTACTGACTGACCTAGTGTCGGAGACGGGGCAAGGGTTTCTTGATGATATGGGGACTGGACCAAGTGCTTATGTGTCTTCTCATTCCTGAGTCTATTCCTAGCCTTCCCCCAATAGGTCCACAGTATGGTTGGGAACTGCCATGCAGAGTGGATGGGTAGGCAGAAGTTCAGGCTGCTAACCAGCTGGGAATTGAGCAAAAGGAAAAAGAGAAAGACCTTCCGGTGCCAAGACTCCAGGGAAATGTTTGTTGACTTTTTGCTTCACATTGACTACTTCCAACTAGGCTTTGAAGCTAACTGGGGTGGGTGGGGGAGTTCACGACCTTGTTGCTGTGGTTCTCCAGGCAACCGCAAACCCACAGCAGCTCCAGGAAGATGCCTGAATTACATGGAAAGCAACAAGGGAACTACGGAGAAAACAGAGTGCACTATGGGGAAAATGAAGAGAGACAAACAAGATTTTAAAAGGCAGAACAAGAGAGGCCACAGGGACTGGTAGCGACCATCATTGCTGTGCCTGAGGATGTAGAAGTTGCCTCTTCTGGTGTCCTTGGGGGAAAAAAAAAATGTCCTTTATAAATTGAACCGGGAAGTGTCCAAAGGTACCAGCAACCCTAATTTTCAGCCAAGTGTCTTAAAATATATTTCTTGTAGTGATTTTCTAAAAACCTAAATCTGAACTGCTCTCAGAATAGCCTGAACTTGGCAACAGAGCTCACAGGAACTATTGCATCTCTCTTTCCACCTCTAACAATTCTTCTAAATCTGGGCATTTGTGCAGGTTTCTCGCTCCACTTGGCATGTTCTTTCACCTTCACTTAACTTCTTGCTAAGTCCTGTTTATCCTTGAGGTCTAAGCTTAAACATTACTTCTTCCAGGACACTTCCCTAACCCCACTCCCTTCCCACCTCCCATAATAAGCACATGTGCCTTCTATGCATCACTGGGGAACTTTTATAATGGTCCAACCACCAGCTCCATTGTTGTTGTTGTTGTTATGTGCTGTGGAGTAAGCCCCGATTCATAGTGACCCCTCCTTGGGCGGCATCACTATGGAAGTAGATTGCCCAATTTTCCTTCCAAAGAGTAGCTGGTGGGTTTGAACCATCAGCCTTCTCCATTACAGCCTTAGAAATTCTGGGGTCAATATGAGTCAGAATTGACTTAACGGCAATGGGTTTGGTTTTGGTCTACGTGCCAATAATCAAGACCACCGCCCTCTGTCCTCATTTAGTCATTCATGTATTGATTGCTTTATGTGTGCAAATCACGTTGTTTGGAGTTTTAGTGCTTGCAGTTTGGGCTTAGATAAACAGACCCACAGGAGGTCAGATTCCTTGGTGCAAAGGTAAAATATTGGCATCTCTGAGCCTCCTCCAAGTTGCTTTTTTAGCCTCTATATTCTTTGACTTAACTATTTTTTTAGAATTTGTAAAAATATATAAAAAAATACTATATAAAAATAAGGAGCTCTGGTAGTGTAGTGCCTAAGGCACTTGACTGCTAATCAGAAGGCTGGCAGTTCAAACCCACCAGCCACTCCTTGGAAGGAAGATTGGGTAATCTACTTCCTTAGTGATAGCAACTCAGAAACCCAAGGAGGGGTCGCTATGAGTCGGGTCAGACTCAATGGCACATAACAACAACAACATATAAAAATAATAATATACTATATTTTATATAAAGATCATTAAGTTTCATATATATTATGCATTTCATATGTACATAGAAATACAAACAAAATGAAGGGATTTAAAAATGAAAAGCTTACACACATACACACACACATGTTGCCTTCTGGCTTCTCTGGGAAAATCACAGAATCTAGTAACCAAACCCACAACCAAACCCATTGCCGTCTAGTCAATTCTGACTCATAGTGACCCTATAAGACAGAGTAAACTTCCCCAGAGAGTTTCCAAGTGTGTAAATCTTTATGAAACAGACTGTCTCATCTTTCTTCTTTGGAGTGACTGGTGGGTTTGACCTGCTGACCTTCCAGTTAGAAGCCGAGCACTAAATCCCTGAACCACCAGGACTTCTAATCTGGCAACAGTGGCCTACTTTCTTCCATTTCAACAATTGTCTGAAGCTGAGAAGCACTGCCCTATAGATGGAGCTACTCTGGGCACATCAGGAGTCCAGCCCATTCCACTTATTTGTTGTGATCTCCTTTCTAAGATAACAAGCCATCCTGTGGATTTTTGATTCTTCACTTTGTTCTTATGAAAAGACATTTCCAAGTCTCTCCAGTACTTCCTCCATGATAAACTCTTTTTCCAGAAGAGACCATTATAACTGTACAATTATCAAGGGGATAATATGCTTTTTCATGACCTCTAGATAAAGAGTCATTTATTTCTCTAGGTCTCAATTCTTCTTCACAATAAGCTCTTTTTCTCACATCTCCATGCTTGGTTATTGTTCTTTCTTTCCTGGCTTGATGAGTGAAGATGTTGACTATTTCTCCCTCTTATTTATCCAAAAGATACTTGTTGGGCACTTCCTGAATGCTAGGACCTCTGTTTCATGTGAAGATAAAACCGAGGCTAATAGTCCAATGCTTTAACTACAGCACCACCAGAGGTCCTGATATTGGCAAATAAAAAGAAACAATTGCTATCGAGTCAATTCTGACTCATAGCAACCCCCACTGGGTTTCTGAAAGCAAGAGATCACTAAAAAGACAAGAAAAGAAGAGAAGACCAAAGTGGATGACAGAGGAGACTCTGAACCTTGCCCTTGAGCGGAGAATAGCTAAAGCAAATGGAAGAAATGAAAAGGTTAAAGAGCTGAACAGAAGATTTCAAAGAGCAGCTC
>NW_006921697.1:2765754-2767399 GCF_000298275.1 Orycteropus afer afer
ACTCGACGGCACTTAACAACAACAATTGGGTTTCTGAGGCTGTAAATCTTTATGTAAGTAGATTGCCTCATCTTCCTCCCATGGAGAACTGCTGGGTTTGAACCACTGATCTTCTTTGTAGATCAAATGTCTTTGTAGACCAGATGTCTTACCCACTATGCCACCAGACTTTCTTATATAGATATCCAAATCAAAAAATCAAACTCAATGTCATCAAGTGGATGAGACTCATAGAGACCACTCCATGGGTTTCCGAGGTGGTATCACTATGGAAGTACATTGCCAGTAGATAGTTAATAGAGAGTTGTTGAGTGAGCAAAAGAATGAATGATACTGGAGTTCTGGCAAGATGGAAGACCGGGCAGAAAGACTGCACAGACCCTCTTCAACAAAGAAAAGGGAAACCGATTAACACAAACACAGAAGATAATCCTGGACCCCTGAGCCTTGAAGGGAAGGATATAGAAGTGGAGTAAACCCCAACTAGCAGAAGAATTTGTGTGAAAATACCAAAAATGGAGACATATGGAGCTGCGGTCTGGCAGCGATCCTGAGTGATCCTGACAGCACAGACAGTGATCCTGAGTGCTGGTAGGACCTCAGAATTAACCTAAAAATCAGCAGTGCTAGCCAGGGACTGCATAGAGGACTGTTCTGGTGGCTGGGGAATAAACAGAGAAGGTGAAGAGAAAGGCGAGCTGAGCTGTGGGCTTTTGCCGGTCTGGAGGACGCCGCCACTTTGAAGGTCTAAAAGCGGCTATTTTGAATATTTAAAGAGACAGTACTCTCGCAGATTCCTGAGGCTTAAGAACAGTTTCTGCTTTTCAGCAACCCCAAGGACACTCAAGACTGAAAAGATACGACATTCCTCTTGTTACTCTTATGCCTCACACTCGCTTGGTGAACAGAGGTGTGGCCATCCCCCACCTATCTTCTGGGCCAACAGGAAATACATCACAGTCTGTGTGCTCAGACAGAGCCTGGGTGCCCTGCCCTGTCCTCCACTGATTTTGCTTTCTCTATCTTTTTTTATTTTTATAAAAAAAGGAGGTAGAGCCACTACCTCCTTCTCCACCAATTTTTATTTTTTGCTTTCTTTTTTCTGGTGATTAGTTTGCTTGTATTTGTCTGTTTTAAAATAACTATTATTATTAATATTTTTGTCCTTTTTACTATTATTCTTAATGTTCTCCTCCTGTCCTAGTTCTCAGAATTTTTTCTTTTCCCTATTCCTGGTTGAAAGTTTGTTTGTTTGTTTGTTTTAATTTAAGTCTCCCCCCCCTTTTTTTTCTTGTGGTTAACCCCATTCCTTGTTTTTCTTTTTGCATTTTTCCCATTTCTTTTCCTTCATTATTCTCTTTCTCTAGTTTTTCTCTATTAATGCCCTATCCCCAGATATTGCAGGTTATCTTGTTTTTTCTTCCTCTTTTTCCCTTTTTTCTTTTTTTGATTACTGTTCCTGTGTGATTACATGGCGTGTTTTTTGTCCCTGTGCTTTTAGTTTTTTGAAGGTTATTAAATTGTAATTTGTGTCTAATTGAGTGGGAGACAACAACAGTCTCTATAAGACACAATTACACCCACAACTCCTGTAATTTCATTTACTGAGTGAGAGCCACTACCTCCTTCTCCACCAATGGGCCAA
>NW_006921697.1:2781766-2787915 GCF_000298275.1 Orycteropus afer afer
TTAGGGTCTTTGCCCTTACCAGGTCAGTGGCTTAAGCAAAAGACCCTCTGCTCCGGTATTCTCACAAATTTATGGAACAATATGGGGAGGGCCAGCACCAGGGCAAGAGGGTACAGACGATTGGTTGTTGCTAAGGGATCTAGGGCAGTGATCTAAGATGTTGGGGGATGTAAAGAAACCCCCCGGCTCCAAAGTTCACTTAGGAAAATATTATCTAGGGAGGATGCGGCTCAGGTATGTGGGAGACTTTCAGGAGTCAAGCAAATCTCCGATACGTGCTGAATCCGGATGGCTTTTGTGATGCGTGCTGAGTTCGGAGGAAGTTCCTTGATACCTGCTGAGACTGGAGGGCAGATAAAGGTACTAAAGAGTCCAAAAGTTCTGTTAGTAATGCTGACACTAAAAGGTTTCTGGTTAAAGATTTTCCTGGAGGTTACTAGAGCTCTCAGACTCACAGGAGGAAAGAGGGTAAGGTAGAAGTGGAGGCAGCGGTTCTCCTAGCAGAGGGTATCACAAATGCTCCCCAGGAAGAAAATACTGCATTTGTGAAATAATTATGAAAGGTTGGGTAATATAACCTGCAGGTATATTCAGGAAACTGTAAATAATTCTTGTTATATTAGGATGTAAGGTGGGAAAGAGAAAAGAAAATGTTTGTAGCTGAGGTCAAAGATACGTGCAGTGCCTCATTGGTGGAGGGCCTTAGACTTTATCTTGAAGTTCAATGTTTTCCCAAGGTCAATCATGCCTGTAGCATCCTCCATTTCTGCCATACGCTCATTTCATCAGGACCATTATATCATTATATTCCTTTCAATTAATTTCACTTAAAATATTTTTCAAAAAAAAAGATTTCATATGATTTCTTTATTATATATGGCAAAAACAGTAACATTTCACATTAAGATCAGGCAATCAGAAAAATAAATATAATAAGCATAAGATTAATAAAATTAAAAATGACTCACATGCCTCCAAGATTTGTCTTGAGTTGTATACACCCTAGTTTTGTGTCCATGAGGATGGAAGTCACTGGGATTTTTTTTTATCAGAAAAGCAAGATCAGATTGGCATTTCAGAAGTTAGTGGTAAAAGCACTGTTCCATTTATATCTCTTATACAGGCAGGATGATGATCCTGGCAGTCATAAAAAGGGATATTCCAAAACAAAGACTTCTCCCCCAAGGGGCTTTCCAGTGGACAGTTGCATGAAGCCAACTTGGAAAGCCCTGATGAATACTGGGCTTCTAGGCAGAAATTCAGAGAAACACTGTTAAGGTTGACCTTCTCACTGAAATTCCCAAGTTTAGTATCATTTTCTATGGCTTGAGGATTGCTAAACTACTTGGCAACTGGTGAGTAAAGAGATTTAGATAAAGCTCCTGAAAATGATGAACGATCTCATAATTCTTGACTGGGGAAAAGCCCACATTACAATATCTAATAGACTCTGTTGTTCTTCTTATGAACTCATATCTGGTAGCTTAGAGGAAAAAGTGCACTTAAGCTCTCACCTCCTGGAGCAGTTTAATCTTTCATTTTGCCACTTGATAAATATTTATGAAGCACCTATAAAAAGTGGGAACCTAAACCCACTGTTGTTGAATTGATTCCAACTCATAGTGACCCTGTAGGGTAGAACAGAACTGCCCCACAGGGTTTCCAAGCTGTAAATCTTTATGGAAGAAGATTGTCTCATCTTTCTCTTTTGGAGCAGGTGGTAAGTTCAAACCACTAACCCTTTTGGTTAGTAGTTGAATTCCTTAACCATTGTACCACCAGAGCTCCTTAAAAAAGAAAAAAGAAAAAAAAAAAAAACCCTCAAATACTATGTAGAAATCAAAGTTCCTAAATTTCCTAAAACTAACAGGTGCTAGAAAGGAAATGTAAATGAATGAAGACACCCAGTATAAAATAATAGGGAGCAGTGGGGACTGCAGTGAACTGGAGAAACCAACCCTCTTTTGAAAGAAGAAGCTACTATTCAGCTCCAGTCCATAGTAGCAATGCAGAAATGTGGACCCCATGTGTACAGATCTTCAGATACTTCAAAGAAAAATCATTGCACAAGGGTCATTTTATTTGGGGGAGAGTTCTGGGGATGGGGGGATTATATCCTGAATTTAAAAATCTGACAAATAAACCAAACATGTTTTAAACACTCTGTGAGCCAAGTAAAACATGTCTGCAGGTGGAATGCAATCCTCTAGGTGTTCCAGAGTCTCAGACTTTTAGGGACTTATGTGTAGGGAAATAAGACATGTTCACAAATAGCTACCATACAGACCATGATGATAAGTTTTGTGTAAGTAAGACAGAGTGCTAAAGGAATTCAGAGGACAGAGAGATGGCTGAGCAGCAAAGCCTTAAGGAGGAATTTGGGGGTTCTCAAAAATATTGAGAAATATACTGAGGAATACATTGAACCCAATGAGGAAGGGAAAGAAAGGTACCCAATGAGAGACTAACAGGCTGCCTAGGGACACAATTGATGAAGTCAGCATATCCCTAGGGGGATTTTCAAAATGCACATGTCTAGCCTTCCACCAGACATTCTAAATAGAACTTTCTTATGTAAAGGATCAGGCACCTAAATTTGAAAAAAAATGTCACTTCAGTTAACCCTTATTCAAGCTCTTCCTTAAGAAATTCTGCCCTAAAAATGTGTCCCTAAACCAACAAAGGAGGAGTCGACATGAGTTGACTCGACTTGATGGCAGTGAGCTTTTTTTTTTTTTTTAAACCAACAAATATAACTCTTTTGTCCTCCATATTTCCCAAAACCCAAGTAAACTATGATTCAGAGATTGTCAGGCTTTCACCCTTTGAGTGTGTAGTCTTGGCACAGGATCCCAGCAAAGGGGATGTAAGAGAGTTAGCCATGATGAGCCTTGGCAGAGCTCTTGCATTAGCTAGAGGAGAGGGCAGAGACCTATCTTACATTTGGTTCATTTAAAACAGGCACCATTTTGTTATTCACTCAAAGGCACTCTGCTGGAGTGGCCAGCAGATTGTATAGGAATTGATGAATTTTCAAGCCATCTTTCTCTAACCATTATCTGATTAAAAAAAAAAAAAAAATTACATAGCCCTTACGTTGACATGAGTTATATAGAAAATACTTCCAAAAGTAAATATTGAATTATTTGGAATCGAGGGTGGAATTATTATTCAACACAGGTATAAACATCCTGGAAATCCAGCTAAATATTTTCAACTTAAAATTCAAAGTCCTATCAGAACTTCTCCATATGTACTTTCATGTTCAACTTCCTTCAGGCATACTGGGGCTCAGTTTTCACATCAAAGAAACCCAACAAGCAGGTCCTGTTGTTTCACTATTATTGTTGTCACATGAGAGATTTTCTGGGCTCCAAATCCACTGTGTCTCTCACCACCAACCATCCCTTCTGAGGGCTTGCTTAACTAAACACCAATCTACACTAACAAATTTTGCTTCAAACAGTGCAGTGTCCCAAAGTAAACAAGCCAAGAATGCAGTGTTCTTTGATTATTTGAATCACATACATTTCAAAATCAAGGCAGTCTTTAATGTGCAGAAGTTTGGGGCTTTTTGGCTCCCTCTTCTTTTGAGCTACAACCATTTCTTTCAGTCTTGACTCACATAAAAATGCAAGTTGGTTTTACATGCCCTCTAAACCAATTAAGTGAAAGATGATTATGGATAATGGGAAAACCTTAGTACCATTAAAATTACTGACTCCATGAAATTGCAGTTATAGTCATTAAAATGAGAAATGTTTGCATTTTGTGAACTACATGTGCTGCCCAAAACTAAATGAGGGAAAGACCCTTGAATCTTGTAAGAGGAACTGATCGCAAGAATCATGAAGCTGCCAGTCAGCAGATTGAGTACTGCCCATTCAGCTTGATTTGGTTTATGTGCTTCTATACTAGAGAGGAGGGAGAACAAACCCTGTAAGCAATAATACTTCATACTATATGAATTTTATAGTTTAGAAACATGTTGATATCCACTGGTTCATTTAATCTAAGTAATTGTGAGAGATGAGCAGGGCAGAATTATTATAACCATTTTAAAAAGGAACAGGGGCCCAGAGCATATAAATGATGTTGCTGCCAAATGTCCCTTTACCCTTCTCCTAGTTCTCCTCTGGGGAGTACCCTCCCCTGTTCTCAGTCCATGTGCTCTGGGAGGATCTGACAACATCATTCATCACTCTAAGGATGGGGCAAGTGAATCAGAGCTTCAGACTCTTTAAAGTCCATGGTGTCAAGTTGATTCTGAGCCACAGCAACTTTAAGAACAAAGCAGAAGTGCCCATAGGGTTTCCAAAGTTGTTATCTTTACAAAAGCAGAATACTACATCTTTCTCCTCTGGAGTGGATGGGTTTGAACCAACGACCTTTTGGTTAACAGTTGAGAATTTAATCAATGTGCCACCAGGGCTCTTTCAGCCTCTTTAAACTCCACAAATTACTTCACAATGGGCCTGTAGACTTCATTAGGGTTAACAAGATGCAATAAGACTTCTGTTGGATGGTGGAGCAATATGTCCACTTTCCTTCTTTCCATAAGGGGATGTGAGGGAATGAAGCCAAAATAGAGGAAAGAATGGTCAACAGGTTCAGCTGCTAACTGAAAGGTGGAGGTTCAAGTTTAGCTAAAGATACCTTAAAAATAAAAAAAAAAAAGACTCAATGATCTACTTCCAAAATTTCAGCCCTTGAAAATCCTATGGAACACTGTTCTATTCTGACACACATAAGGTTGCTATGCATCAGAATCTGCTTGACAGCAGCTGGTCAAACAGCCACCAGAATGAGGACAGTGGTAGGTTAGAGAGAGAATTCTCATTTATCATTTGAGAGACATGGGTTGGATTCCTGACCAATGCACCTCAAGTGCAGCCACCACCTCTCTTTCAGTGGAGGATGGCATATTGCTATGATGCAGTAGAGCTTCTATACTAAGACAGAGTAGGAAGGAATGCCTGGCAATAGACTTCCTGAAAATCTGCCAGTGAAACCCTATGGCTCACAATGATGCAGTCCCCAACAAATCATGAGGATGATGCAGGACCAGGCCACATTTCATTTCATGTCCATGGTGTGGCCATGAGTTGGAAGCTAACTGGATGGCAGCAAGCAACAGCAACATATATTTGCTAAAAGCATATTCTAGATCACCTACATGACCATATAAAAAAACCCCACTGCCACTGAGTCAATTCCAACTCATACCGACTAGCCAAAGGGTTTCCAAGGCTGTAAATCTTTGTGGAAGTAGTTTGCCTCATCTTTCTCCTGAAGAGAATCTGGTGGGTTTGAATGACTAGCCTTCTGGTTAGCAGTTAAATGCCTTATGCACTGCACCACCACAGTTCCTTATATGACCATATTAGAGAAAAAACAAAACAAAAAACTCTCAAAAAAGGGGGGCTCTAGTGGCATAGTGGATAAGGCATTTGGCTGCTAACCAGAAGGTCAGCAGTTCAAACTCACCAGGTGCTCCATGGAAGGAAGATGGGGTGATTTACTTCTGTAAAGATTTAAAGCCTCAGAAACCCAAGGAGTGTTTGCTATGAGTCTAATCAACTCGATGGCAGTGAGTTTGACTTGGTTTTGGTAATCAAATTCCACTGTCCATCTGTTAGTTTGTTTGTTGTACTATGATGGGTTGTGTCCTGCTGTGATGCTGGAAGTTATGCCATCTGTATTTCAACTAGCAGTAGAATCACCCATAATGGACAGGTTCCAGTGTAGCAATAAGACTAAGGTAGGCTAGGAAGAAACATCTAGTGAATTACTTCTAAAAATTAGCCAGTGAAAACCTTATGAATCACAAAAAAAAAAAAAAGAGAGAGAGAGAGAGAAAGAAACATTATTTGACTTGTTTGGTTTGGACATGTCATCAGGATGGAAAAATCACTGGAGAATGGCATAATGTTAGGTGAAGAATACAGAATTGGACTAAACCCCAACTAGCAGAAGATTTTGCGTGAAAATACCAAAAAAAGGAGACATACGGAGCTGCGGTCTGACAGCAAACTGAGTGACCCTGACAGTACAGGCAGCTCGGAGATTCCCGACTGGTGGTAGGATCTAAGAATTAACCTAAAATCACACTGCTAACCAGGGACTGCATGGACTGTGCACAGTGGCTG
>NW_006921697.1:2790921-2795502 GCF_000298275.1 Orycteropus afer afer
TATGGACCCAATGAAAGCGCCCCAAAATACATAAATCAGACGTTAAAAGAGTTGAAAGGCCAAATAGATGACTCCACACTCATAGTGGGAGACTTTAAGGATCACTCTGACTGCAGTGTTCACAATAGATTATAGGGGAGTAAGAGTAGAAACAGAGAAGCAACCAGAATGCAATTAATGAGAATGTTGACACATTGTGAAAATATAGCTAATATCACTGAACAACTTGCATAGAAATTGTCAAATAGGAACCTAATTTGCCGTGTAAACTTTCACTGAAAACACAATAAAATATTATTATTATTATTATTTAAAGTCAAAGTAGAGAGATCAGTTAAATGAAAGGTATAATAATAAAGGTGACAGATGATGGTGGCTTGAACCAAGGTGGCAGCAATGAAGGCAGTGAAATAAACAATGGACTCTGGATATATTTTGCAGGAAGAACCAACAAAATTTGGGAGCAGAGTATAAGAAAATAAAAGAGAAGTCAAAGATGACTCCAACTATCAGTAGAAGGATTAAGTTGCCATTCATTGAGATGCGGAGGATGATAGGTGAAGTAGATTTTGAAGGGAAGATACAGAGTTCTGTTTTGGGCATATGAAGTCTAAGATATCTATTACACACCAAAATAAAGATGTCAAGTAGACAGTTAGATATATGAGTCTGGAGTTAAGGCGACAGGTGCAGGGTGAAGACACAAATTGGGCATCTTTGGCATACAGATAAAAGTTAATGATTGGATGAGAGCACCAAGGGAGTGAGAAACAGTAAGGGAAGAGATCTCTGGAGTGAGCCCTCGGGACTTCCAACGATAAGAGGCAGTAAGTTGTAGAGGAATGAGAAGAGGAGACTGAGAAGGACTGGCCTTGGACTAGGAAGAAATCCAGGAGATTATGATATCAGGTACAAAGTATTTAAAGAAGGAGGGAATGATCAACTGTTTCGAATGCTTCTGACACATCATGGATGGTAAAGACAGAATTGGCGATTGAGTTTAGCAACAAGTAGTTCTTTGGTGACCTTGCAAGCAGTTTTGGCGGAATGATAGGACAAAAAAAAAAAAAGTTTTTCAAGAGTGCAAATAGAAAACATATGGAAGGATTAAGGCTCAAGCGAGTACTATTATTGCCATTGTTGGGTGCTGTCGAGGAAGTTCTGACTCACAGTGACCCCATATAACAGAATACAACCGCCCCATAGGGTTTCCTAGGCAGTAATCTTTATGGAAATTCCAGAACACTTAATTGTGCTCTTGCAGAATCTGTACATAAACCAAAAGGCAGTTGTTTGAACAGAACAAGAGGATACTGCATGGTTTAAAATCAGAAAAGGTGTGTGTCAAGGTCGTATCATTTTACCATAGTTATTCAATCTGTAGGCAGAGAAAATAATTCAAGAATTTGACTGTATGAAGAAAAACATGCCATCAAAATTGGAGGAAGACTCATTAACAACCTGTGATACGCAGATGACACAATCTTGCTTGCTCAAATTGAAGAGGACTTGAAGTACTTAGCTGATGAAGATCAAAGACTACGCCCTTCAGTATTGATCACACTCTATCATTTAAAAAAAAAAACAACACTAAAATCCTTATAATGGAACCAATAAGCAACATGATGATAGATAAAGAAAATATTGAAGTTGTCAGGAGGTTACTTCACTTGTATCAACAATCAACACCCAAGGAAGAAGCAGTCAAGAAATCAAACGACACATTGCATTGGGTAAATCTGCTGCAAAAGACCTCTTTAAAGTGTTAAAAAGCAAAGATGTGATAGTCACTTTGATGACTAAGGTGGCCCTGACACAAGCCATGGTACTTGCAATTGCCTCATATGTATGTGAAAGCTGGACAATGAATAAGGAAGACCCATGAAGAAATGATGTCTTTGAATGAAGATATTTGAGAAGAATACTGAATATACACTGGACGGCCAGAAGATTTAAAATATCTGTCTTGGAGAAAGTACAGCTAGACTGCTTCTTACAAGTGAGGATGTTAACACTTCATACCACTTACTTTGGACATATTATCAAGAAGGACCTATCCCTGGAGAAGGACATCATGCTTGGTAAAAAGTCAGCAAAAAAGAGAAAAGACTCTCAAGGCAATAGATTGGCACAGTGATTTCTGCAATAGGTTCAAACATAATAATGATTTTAAGGGTGTACATAGGGACCCTATGAGTCAGAACAGCAAACAACCAACAGTCTTTATGGGAGCAGATCACCAAGTCTTTCTCCCTCAGAGTAGCTGGGTGAATTCAAATAGCCAACCTTGCCATTAGCAGCAGAGCGCTTAGTCTTTGGGCCACCAGGACTCCTCAAGGGAGTATAACCCAACAAACCCAACCCACTGCCAGTGAGTTGATTTTGACTCATAGCAACCCTATAGGACAAAGTAGAACTGTCCCAAGTCTGTTAAGTCTTTACAGAAGCAGACTGCCATATCCTTCTGTGCAGAGCAACTGGTGAGTTCCAACTACCATCATTTTGCTCTGCTGATGAGTATTTTAACCACTGTACCACCAAGGCTCCTCAAGGCAAGTGAAACTCCAAAGATTCTTGTCAGAGTAGGCATAGAATGTGCATAGAATTCCTTTCTGCCAAACAGGATCATCCATCACATATAATTTTGTCAATTTAAATTGTACTTGTTTTGTAATTTTATTTGCATTTAATTTATAACTTTGTTTTGCTTTTCTACTTGTATGTGAGTTATGAAATGAGCAATGCATTCCTACTTTTATGTTTGTACATATTTCAATAACAATATAATAAAGGAAACATTGGAGGAGCTTGAGAAATCTTTTTCCTTTAAAGGGGTCAGTCAGTCCCAAGCTTGAAAACTACCACAGCAGAGTGTGTCTCTCCCAGAACTACCTGCCTACTCCTGGGTCTCTCCTTGTGTTTTTAACCCTGTAGTGCCCTTATCATGGATCTTCCTGCCTGTGGTATCTCCACCTCCCAATCAATTCAACACAAAGCTAATTTTCCTTACATACTTTCTTCATGCCCATCTTAGACTCAAGAATTTCCAGTAACTCCCATATGGCTACCAAATGCAAGTCCAAATAGCCTTTCCTGACATTCAAGATTCATGTAAGTTTTTATGAAGCAGATGCATTTGTATGTTTGCTACAACGTGATGAGCCTGGCCTTACTTGCTTTTACTTTCCTCACTCGCAGTGTGCTCCAACTGTCAACTGGATTCCAATTCACAGCAACCCATACGTGACAGAGAACTGTGCTCCATAGAGTTTTCAATGGCTGATGTTTTCAGAAGTACATCACCAGGCCTTTCTTCCAAGGCACTTCTGGGTGGACTTGAACCTCCTACCTTTTGGTTAGAAGCTGAGCACCTTAACTGTTCACACCACCCAGAGACTCCTTATTGTGTCCTGGAGCACACTTTGTGCCTTCCTGTTCTTTACTAGTGTTCTTGTCCCTGCCTTTCTGTTGTTCTCTTTCTCTCTAAACTTTCCCCAATGCTTTGTCTTATTTTCATTACTAAATCTTCTAAGAAAATCCATCCAATAATTCCAGCCACATAAATCACAATTCTATTCCCACTACTCATAACACTCATTGCTCACTGCCATTGAGTTGATTCTGACTAATAGTGACCCTATAGGACAGAATAGAACTGCCTCCTATGGTTTCCAAGGTTGTTAATCTTTACAGAAACAGATTGTCTCATCTTTCTCCCATCGAACAGCTGGTGGGTTCAAACCACCAACCTTTTGGTCAGCAGCTGAATGCTTTAATCACTGCCCATGAGTGCTCCCTATGCCAATTATTGGGAACTCCCCATATTTCCATACATGATTATATTCAAACTGTGTCTGCTAATGTTATCTAATGCTTCATGATTGGGTCTGTCCTTTATGTACTAATTACAACAGCAAGCTTTACCCTAAAAAGTCTCAGGATTTCCTCTCGATATTTAACCGATGAGTAAGGACAGCAGTGAAGCCTTGGCTTCAGCTTCATTGTCAAAATGGAGAGAGTTTCAGAGGTACACATAACCAAGAATGAGATTAATATGTTTTTATAGAGCTAGTACATATGAATATTTGTTAAAATGTTATAATGGGTAAAATTGAAATAGATTGTCTTAACAAAAAAGATGTTTAATGAAATAAATAGATGAAGAACATGTTTTATCTACTCTTAATTGTCATTTATCTCCGCTAAAAGTAACCATAATTTTTTTTTTTCTTTCTATTATTATAGTTGGATAAGATTCTCCCTGAATCTTTGTTTTGAAGTCCAAAACTCCTCCTTGGACATATTTATATCTAATATCTTAAGGCTCTAACTCTATGTATTGTAGACTGACTCTCTTCTTCCCTCTGTTCCTGTCTCCCATCAAACATATTGCATTGGACAAATCTGCTGCAAAAGTCCTCTTTCAAATGATGTAGAGCAAAGATGTGTCCTTGAAGATTAAGGTGTGCCTAAATCAAGTCATGGTATTTTCAATTGCCTCTTAAGCATGTGGAAGCTGAACAATGAATAAGGAAGACCCCAGAAAAGCCTATTTTTTTTCTTTTTTTTTATTGTGATTTG
>NW_006921697.1:2795842-2799641 GCF_000298275.1 Orycteropus afer afer
TGTGTTCAATTCCAGACCTGAAGGGCAGCTAGGGGCCATAGTCTCAGTGGTTCCATCAGGCTCTATCAGACCAACAAACCTGGTCTCCCCCCTTTTTTTTTTCCCCAAAATGATTTTGAGTTTTGTTCCACATTGTTCTCCCTCTCTATCCAGGATCTCCTACATAGGTCCCCCTCTGAGTGGTTGACAGTGGTAGTTGGGCACCATCTATTTCATCTGGTCTCATAGTTGTATAGGCTGCGGATCACATAGTGTACCAGTCACCGGGACTAATTGTTCCCATGAATCTTTGGTTTTCTTCATTCTTCTTTGCTCTGGACGAGGAGAGACCCATTGTTGCATAGAGATGGCTACTTGCAAGCTTTTAAGATCCCAGTCGCTACTCACCAAAGTAGGAGGTCGAACAATGTTTTGTGTAATATGTTATGCCAATTGAGCTTGATGCCCCCTGTGACTATGGTCCCGAGCCCACAGGTTCAACTACTCGGTCCCTCTGGGTAGCTGGCTGTGACCAATTAGTGACAACAACATTGCCCCTTGTCAGCTCTACTATACACCTGGGAATTCAGATCATACAAATACACTTATAGGACCATTGTCTGCCAACCTATACATGGTTTTGGGTACACTCACTGCTTCATACACATACCTAATGGTTCAGCCTGTCCACCCATCATCTGCCAATACATCCATGTTTGCCTTCACTGACAACACAGTACTGTATAGGCAAAAGGGTTCATCTTTGTTGTCTGTATTTCCCATGTACCTCTCTATGACTTCCTTTTCCTCAATACCACCATGGTGATCACTCACATTTGGTACACTGCCCTTCTCTTCACCCAAATCAATACTTGTCTCTAACTATCTAACAATATTCCTTACCCTCCTCTCCCACCCCTGGTAACCAACAAAGAAAATTTCCTTCCATAGATAAACCTTTTCTTGACTTTTACAATAACAAATTAATACAATATTTGTCCTTCTGTGATTGACTTATTTCACTCAGCATAACATCCTCCAAGTTCATCCATGTTATATGATGTTTTGCAGATTTTAGGTTATCTTTGGGGTTGCATAGTATTCCATTGTGTGTATGTACCAAATTTTGGTTATCCATTCCTCAGTTGATGGACACCTACGTTGTTTCCATCTTTTGGCTATTGTAAATAGTGCTGCAATGAACATGGGTGTACATATATCTGTTCTTCTCATGGCTCTCACTTCTTTAGGGTATATACCTAGTAATGGAATGGCTGGGTCAAATGGTATTTCTAATTCCAACTTATGAAGGAATTGCCATATTGCTTTCTAAGGTGGCCGTACAATTTTACAGTCCAACTAGCAGTGTGTGAGAACCTCAATCTCTCCACTTCCTCACCAGCATTTGTTATTTTCTGTCTTTTTGAACTTTGCTACTTGTGCTGGAGCAAAATGGTATCTCATTGTTATTTTGATTTGCATCTCTCTAATGGCTAATGATAATGAGCATTTCTTCATATGTTTGTTGACCACCTGAGTATCCTCCTTGGTGAAGTGTCTATTCATGCCTTCTGCCCATTTTTAATTGGATTATTTGTCTTTTTGTTATTGAGGTGTTGGAGTTTTCTATAAATTCTAGAGATAAGTTCCTTGTCAGATATGTCATTACCAAATATTATTTCCCAATCTGTAGGTTCTCTTTTTACTCTTTTGGAGAAGTATTTGGAAGCACATAAAAATTTAATTTTTAGAAGGTCCCATGCATCTAGTTTCTCTTCTGCTGTTTGTGAATTTTGGGTTATACTTGATAGTCTATTTATGGCATATATTAAGGCCCCTAAATTTGCCCCTAGTTTTTCCTTGAGGACTCTATGAGTTTTAGGTTTCATATTTAAGTCGTTGATCCATCTGGAGTTCATTTTTGTGTGTGGTGTGAGGTACAGATCTTGTTTCATTTTTCTGCAAATGGATATCAAGTTTTGCCAGCAACATTCATTAAACAAACATTCTCTTCCCCATTTAATGGATTTCAGCCCTTTGTCAAAGATCACCTAACCATAGGTCGATGGATCTATTTCTGGGTTCTCAATTTTATTCCATTGGTCTATGTGTCTGTCATTATACCAATAACAGGCAGTTTTGACTACTGTGGCTGTATAGTAGGTTTTGAGATCTGACAGTTTGAGACCTCCTACTTTGTTGTTTTTCAATAGTGCTTTGCTTATCCAAGGTCTCTTTCCTTCCCATATAAAGTTAGTGATTTTTTTATATATATATGCTTAAAAAATATTGATGGAATCTGGACTGTAACATTACTTTGGGTAGAACTGACATTTTCATGATTTTTAACCTTCCTATCCACGAGCAAGGTATGTTCTTCCATTTATATAGATCTCTTATGGTTTCTTGAAGTAGATTTTTATAGTTTTCTTTGGACAGGTTTTTTGTGTCCTTGGTAAGATTTATTCCCAAGTATTTTATTTTTTTTGGTAGCTATTGTAAATGGTATTGATTTCCTTATTTCTTTTTCAGCAGTCTCTTTGCTGGTGTAGAGGAATCCAAATGATTTTTGGATGTTGCTCTTGTATCCCACCACAATGCTAAATCTCTCAATTAGTTCCAGTAGATTTTTGTCTGAGTCTCTTGTTTTTTCTAGGTATAGGATCATGTCATCAGCAAGTAGGGATAGTTTGATTTCTTCCTTACCAATTTGGATCCTTTGATTTCCCTTTCTTGCCTTATGGCCCTGGCTAGAACTTCTAGTACAATGTTGAATAGAAGTGGTGATAGAGGGCATCCTTGTCTGATTCCTGTTCGCAAGAGGAATGATTTCACTCTCTCCATTGAGTATAATGTTGGCTGTTGGTTTTGCATAGATGTCCTTTATTATGTTGAGGAATGTCCCTTCTATTCCTATTTGGCTGAGAGTTTTGATCAGGAATGGATGTTGGATTTTATCAAATGCCTTTTCTGCATCCATTGATATGATCATGTGGTTCTTCTCCTTTGTTTTATTTATGTAGTGGATGACATTGACTGTAGAAAACCAATTAATGTTGAAGCATCATTGCATACCTGATATTAACCCCACTTGGTCATAATGAATGGTTTTCTTGATATGTTGTTGGAGTCTGTTGTTGAAGATTTTTGCATCTATATTCTAGAGGGATATTGGTTTGTAGTCTTCCTTTTGAGTGATGGCTTTGCCTGGTTTTGGTATCAAGGTTATGCTTGCATCATAAAATGAGTTAGGGAGGATTCCATCTTTTTGGATGCTTTGGGATAGTTTGAGTAGGAATGGTGACAGTTCTTCTCTGAATGTTTGGTAGAATTCTCTGGTGAAACCATCTGGGCCAGGACTGGTTTTTGTTGGTAATTTTTTGATGACCTGTTCAATTTCTTCTTTTGTTATGGATTGGTTCAACTTTTCCACATCAGTCTATGTTAGTTTAGGTGAGTGATGTGTTTCTAGAAATCTGTCCATTTCTTCCAGATTTTCAAATTTGTTGAAGTACAATTCTTCGTGGTATCCTTATATTATCCTTTTCATTTCAGTTGGTTCTGTTGTGATGTCATCCACATTGTTTCTTATTCATGTTATTTGTATTCTCTCACTCTTTTTCTTTGTTTAATTTGCCAGGGTTTTGTCAATTTTCTTGATCTTTTCAAAAAACCAACTTCTGGTCTTGTTGATTTTTTCTATTGCCCTTCTATTTTCTGTTTCATTGATTTCTGCTTGAATCTATTATTTCCTTTCTTCTGGTGACTGTAGGCTTTTCTTACTGTTCTTTTTCTAATAGTTTTCTAATGTTGATTTAAA
>NW_006921697.1:2800138-2818099 GCF_000298275.1 Orycteropus afer afer
TATTTTGAGGCTCTTTCATTGGGTCCATAGATATTTATTATGAGTATAGCTTCATGTTCAATTGATCCTTTAATCATTATATAATGTCCTTTCTTGTCTTGTATGGTGGTTTTTGTCTTAAAGTCAATTTCATCAGAAATTAAAGTTGCAACTCCTGCTCTTTTATGGTTGTCATTTGCTTGATATATCTTTTTCTGACCTTTGATTTTTAGTCTATTTTTGTCTTTGTCTCTAAGGTGCATCTCTTGTAGACAGCATATTGATGGGTTTTGTTTTCTTATCCAATCTGCAATTCTCCGTCACTTGACTGGTGCATTTAATCCATTAATATTCAGTGTAATTATTGACAAGTATGAATTGGCTGCTGTCATTTTGGTATGTGTTTTTTCATGGTGTCCCTGGTTTCTTTGTTCCATATTGTTTTCTGCGCTGAGCTCATTATGTTTATGAATCCTGTTATCATTTCCTTTGTTGCTGTTGTTTTAGTATTTGCTGAATATTTGTGTTTGTCCTCTTTTTAATTGTGATGTGACGGTTTATCATTTTTTGTTGAGATTACCCTATGATTTATAATTTTCTCCCTGAGTTAAGAACAGTCCATTCTATCTTGCAACTCTCTTAACTTCCTCACCATTTACAAGTTCTGTAACTACACAGTATTTTCCCTCTTTTTGTTTGTAGTTGACCTCACTTGCCAATTGATGTCTTGATTCTCTGTTTACAATCTTGTAAGTTTATTTTACTTTGGATACGTCCATAGCTGTGGTTTCTAGGTTATGTCATCTTGTATATTAATGGTCAGTTGTTATTTGCTATTATTGGTTCTCTGTTCAAAGGACTCCCTTTAGTATCTTTTGTAAAGTTGGTCTGGTTTTAACAAATTTCTTTAGTTTGTGCTTGTCTGGAAATCTCCTGATTTCACCATCATATTTGAGGGACAATTTTGCTGGGTATATAATTCTTGGTTGGAAATTTTTGTCTTTCAGGGTTTTATGTATATATACCATCCCATCGCTTTTTGCTTGCATGGTTTCTGCTGAGAAATCAGAGCTTATTCTTACTGGTTGTCCTTTGTAAGGGACTTTTTGCTTTTCCCGTGCTCCTTTAAGGATTCTTTCTTTGTCTTTGGTTTTGATGAGTGTTCTGGTTATCTAATGCTCCTCTGACAAGAAATATACCACAAATGGGATGGCCTTAACAAACAGGAGTTTATTCTTACAATTTGGAGGCTTTAAGTCCAAGTTCAAAGTGCCAAGCTCTAGGGGTTGGGTGAAAGCCCCTCAACCTTGGGGTCCAGATCTGCCTCCTCTTCCTGGCCCACTGGAGCCAGAAGCATTTCTTCACTCAGACAGCTGCTGGCTGCTGAGGTTGAGAAGCCCCGAGGTTGAGAAGCCCCAAGGTTGACAAGTAAAAAGGCACAGTCCTGATGTCACCAATCCACATGACAGGCCATTAACTTAAGTCCACTGTAAGTCCCAAGGTTGGCAGAGCATAGCAGGCTGCTGCACAATGACACAGCTACATGTGGGTTCCAAGAGTGCCATAGGCTAGAGACCATTCTCAAAGCTTCTCCTTATATACAGGAAGCAGACCACATACCCAAAGGCAGCTACTCAGCTGCTTGTGGTAAATCCCACCATGGAGTTGATTGCCAGTTTCATCATGGGCAATAATTACCACCAGCTGCCCAGCCATTCAATCAGGCCCAGCCAAGTTGACACAAAAACATAACCACCACAATGAGTTTGTTGATGCTTTGTCTTGGTGATTTTCTTTTGGGGTCTATCCTGTTTGAGGTTTGTTGGACTTCCTGAATGGATATATTCTTATCTTTCATCATATCAGGGAAATTCTCCTCCAACAAATCTTAGACATTTTTCCCAGTGGTTTTATTTTTCTCTTTCTGTTCTGGAATTCCAGTGACACGTAGGTTATTCCTTTTGATGGTATCCCACATGAACTTTAGGTTTTCTTCATTTTGTTTTTATCATGTTTCTGATTGATCCCTTTCCAAAGAAGTATTCAGCTATTTGTCTTCAATCTCATTAATTCTGTCTTCCACTGAATCAATTCTACTCCTTTGCCCTTTCAATGTGTCATCTATTTCTGATAATTTAGTATTAATCTCCTGTATTTCTATCTGTAGATTTAGAATCATTTCTAATTTTTCATTTATTTTGTCATTTTGTTCTTGTATTTTCTTCCAAAATTCTTCTAGGGTTTTGTCAATGTTTTCCTTGGTCTGTCTCTCAATCCTTTGAAGATACCTAAATATAATTCTTTTGAATTCCTTATCAGAGAGTTCCAATGCTCCTTCTTCCTCGGGCATATGTTCTGGGTCTGTATCCTTCTCTCTTGTTTCTACCACTTTATCTTGCTTCTTTGTGTGGACTGTGATGGTCTGTTGTCTCCAAGACCTCATGGCATTATTGTATTTAGATCTCTGGTAACTGTTTGTGAAGAGTGGCCAAGGGTGATTCAGGCTCTTTTGGGTGGTTGTTTATCATTGGCCTATTGGTGGAGAAGGAAGTGGTGTCTCTCACTCAGTAAGTGAAGCTGCATGAGATGTGGGTGTAGTTGTGTCGTATGGGGATTTTTGCTGCCTTCCACCCAGTTAGACAAAAAGAAAAATTGAATAACCATCAAAATTAAAAGAAAATGGACAAAAAATACACTGTGAAATCAGAAAGGAATAGTAACTAAAAAAGGGAAAAAGAAGAAAAGGAGAAAAAACCCTGCAATACCTGGGGAGAGGGCAATAAGAGAAAAAAGGTAGAGAGGTAGAATAATGAAGAAAAAAATGGGAAATATGCAAAAAGAAGAACAAGAAATAGGGTTAACCACAAGAAAGGGGAAAACCAATAAGTGCAACCAGGAACAGGGAAAAGAAAAAAAGCTGAAAACTAGAACCTGGGAGGAAGAATAAAGAATAATTATAAAAAGAACAAAAGTAATAATAATAGTAGTAGTTTTAAAACAGACAAAAACAAACAAACTAAAAACCAGAAAAAAGAAATCAGGGCGGGGCGGGGCAGGGCACCCAGGCTCCGTCCGAGCACACAGACTGGGATGGAATTCCTGCCAGCCCACAAAGTGGGTGTGAGTGAGGAATGGCTGTACCTCTGTTCACCAAGAGAGTGCAGGGTGTAAGAATAACAAGGGAAATGTCATACCTTTCCAGTCATCCAGGTCCAGAATGTCCTTGGTTCCTGGCAAGTGGAGCCTGTTCTTAAATCCCTGGAATCTGGGAGAAGACTGTTGCTTTAAATATCCAAAGTGGTCAAGCCGCTTGTAAACATTCGAACTGACTGTGCCCTCTCAACAGACAAAAGTCCACAGCTCAGCCTGCCTTCCTCTTTGCTGCTTCCCCTTCCATTCCCCAGCCACCAGAGCAGTCCTCCACACAGTCCCTGGATAGCAGGGCTTATTTTTAGGTTAATTCTTAGGTCCTACCACCACTCGGCAATATCCAAGCTGTCTGTGCCATCAGGATCACTGTCAGACCATAGCTCCATATGTCTCCTTTTTTTGGCGTTTTCATGCAAATTCTTCTGCTGCTTGGAGTTTAGTCCACTTCTGTATCCTTCCCTTCAAGGCTCAGGGTTCAGGATTATCTTCTGTATCTGGGTTAATTGGTTCCCCTTTTCTTGTTGAAGAGAATCTGTGCAAACTTTCTGCCTATTCTCCCATCTTACCAGATCTTCAAGAGTTTATGCCTTTGTGTTGTGGTATTGGAGAAGAATGTTAAGAGTACCATGGTGTGCTAAAAGAACTAACAAATATTTTGCTGGAAGAAGTGCAACCAGAATGCACCTTGGAAGCAAGAATGGCCAGACTTTATCTTGCCTACTTTGGTCATGTTGTCAGAAGAAACCATTGCCTGGACAAGGGCATCATGCTTGGTAAAGTGAAGGGTCAACGAAGAAGGGAAAGGCCCTCAATGAGGTGGATTGACACAGTGGCTGCAACGATGTGCTCAGGTATAGCAAGGATCGTGAGGCTGGCCCAGGACTGGGCAGTGTTTCATTCTGCTGTGCATAGGGTCACTATGAGTTGGAGATGACTCGACAGCAACTAACAACAACAACATTCATATATGTATATATGATCTCGGTATTTTCTTTTTAGCACTTTTATGATTTCAATATTGCATTTATTTTTTTGTTCTCATAGAATGTAAATGGGTAAGAAGATAATTGAATTTTATGTCTCCAACCCGTTCATTGAATAATTCTTTTTTTTTTTTTCCACACTGATTTTAAGTGCTACCTTTGTTGTATCCATAATTTCATATGTATTTGGGTGTATCATTGACTGCTTTGATATTTATCATGGCCACTATCATCAAGGAAAGCAGTGCAGAAGATATCAAAGTGAAACATGCATATTATTTAATATTGTTTCAAGTTCCACAAAAGCGAAAAGACAATCAAATTAAAAGTGCAATTTATGTTTTTTCTTTACATTTTTCTTCTTTGTTGTGATTGCTCTCCTTCTTATCCATCACTTGACTGATTCATATTTATTTTCTCATTTCATCTGAGGTCTGCAAAAATAGTGCTGCTGTCTCTCCACCTTACTGCTGAACAAACTAAGGCTCAGAGAAGTCGTATGGTTTGTTTTAGGGTTTCCTGATGGTAAGTGGCAGAACTGAGAGTTACAGTGAAACTTTTTCATGTCATTTTCCTATTGAATCCAAAATCCTTTGTGATTATATAAATAACATGAATGAGAGTCTCCCAGTTGGTTCCTCTTTCTACTGTATCTGGCTTCTATTAAAGTGAGTTCTCTTATACTATCATCATTTAGGCGTAATTTTTCACCTGAGGAGAAAATCAGTAGTCAACAAAATAGTTGCTACATGAAATTAGTCATTCAATCTAGCTTCCACTTTTGATGGAAAACTGTATCCTTAGTGGTAAATCATCATGCAGAACTTGTCTTCAAAAGAAGAGCCCTTTGGAGGCCTAGAAGCAGTTTCCAAATGCTAATATTTAAATATCAAATTGGAAAAATTTATAGAAATTTGATGCTCAGAAGGGTCTCCTGCCTCTCATTCTCATGCCATGAAAACTTGCAATTTGGTAGAAGATGTTCTACTTTCCCCTGCAGTTGGAATCCCCTAGGATTCAAAATTGATCATGTGACCAAAGTCTTTATTATTAGTTTTTCAACAGCGTGGCTCACAGCAAAAACCTAAGTAACATACAAAATCCTGGGAGACTTCCTTGTGTAATGTGATCAGCCAGCTTTGCATGCAGAGGAACAGGACTTATTTTCTTGACATATTAGATTTGTGAATTTCAACATGAAGCATTATCTAACTCAACTTTTAACTTGTGTCTTTCCACATATTTCAGGGAATTATGAAAAAAAAAATTACAAACCCGAAATGTTGAAAACTTTCTGGCCCTTATAACAACAAATATAATATGTAGTTATATTTACCACAAGAAGTAATTGAAAAGACCCCTAGGACCTGAAGGAGACATATGCAGACATTCATCATTTCACTTGTTCACTCATTTATTCTTTCAAGGGCTTCAAATAAATCATGAATGGAGCTGACATTCTGATGGTAATTGAGGCCTACCCATTTACTACTTGTTTTCTGTGTCTTTCATCCTTTTATAGTTCTTCTGTTTTTCTTTTCCTGCTGTTGTTCAGTTTAATATTATTTAGAATTCCATTTAATTTTCCTATAGGCTTTTTAGCTATATCTCTTTGCATCATTATTTTTGTTGTTGCTGTTGTTGCTGCTGCTATTATTATTATTATTATTATAGTGGTAGCTGTAGGGGACTGTCACACACACCTTTAACATTTCAGTATCCTTAGAGTTAATATTGTACCACTTTATGTTAAATGAAAGAAACTTGCAAACTTGTGAGTCAATTAACCTCCAACATTGGTCCTTTATGCTGTGGTTGTCATATTTTCAAAAAATATATATCTAAATATTATATATGCCACAATTCCATGTTACAATCATTGTTTTAAATAGCTACATGCATTTCAACAAAATTAGGAAGAAAAAATGGGTTTTTCAGCAAATACTTACCTACATGTTTATTATTTCTGATGTTCTTTATTGCCTACTGAAGAGCAATATTTCAATCTGATATGATTTCTCTGTAGTCTAGAAAATTTGTTTTAGTTTTTCTTGTTGTATAGGCCTGCTGGTGATGAATTTTCTAATTTTCTTTTACCTGAACATACCTTTATTTCCTGATCATTCTTGAAGGCTATTTTCACTGGATAGGGAATTCTGAGTTGACAAATTCTTTCTTCTTTTTTTCTTTTATGCCTTCCTCCCTCCTTCCCTACTTTTCTTTCTTCTTTTACTTTCAGCAGTTTAAAGATGAATTTCTGCTCTGTTCTGGCATTTATTATTTTTGATGAGTTGTTGTTGTAATGTGCTGTGGAGTTGGACCCGACTCATAGCAACCCCTTCTTGGGTTTCCAAGGCAGTATCACTACGGAAGTAGATTGCTCCATCTTCCTTCTGAGGAGTGGCTGGGGGGTTTGAACTGCCAGCCTTCTGATTAGCAGTCAAGTGCGTTAGGCACTATGCTACCAGAGCTCTTCAGAGATAATTTATAGGGTTGATCCCCTATAGAAAGTATCATTTCTTATTTTCAGGCTGCTTTCAAGATTTTATCTTTATCTTTGGTTTTCAATAGTTTGATGACAATGTACCTTGGTATGGTTTTCATTGTATTTTTCTTACCAGGGGTTTGCTGTCCATTTTGAATCTATAAATTGGTTTTTTTCAAATTTTTTTCCTCTCTCATTCTCTCTTTCCTTTGTTTCTTGGATTCCAACTATATATTTGTTCATCTTTTTGTTATGGTCCCTTAAGTCACTAATGTTGTATTCAATTATTTTAGTCTTTTCACGCTAGGTTCTTCAGAATGGATTATCTCTAATGTTCTATCTTCAAGTTCACCGACCCTTCCTTTTATCATCTACTATCTGCTATTAAGTTCATCCAGTATTTTTTTATTTTAGATATTGTATTTTTTTATTCTAGAATTCAAATTCAAATTTTTCTTATCATTTTTATTTTATCTTGAGATTCCTTATTCTTGATATTATTATAATCTTTATTTTCTTTTAGTCACTGAGCATGATTTAATAGTTGCTTTAAAATTCTTGTGTTCTAATTCCAACATCTGAATTATCTCAAAGTTATTCTCCTCCGTTTGCCTTTTCTTTTAACTCTGGTTCACAATTTCTGGTTTCTTTGTATGTCTAGTCATTTGGGATTATAGCTAGGACATTGTGAATAATACATTGTAGAGACTCTGAATTCTGTTATGATCCTTTGTTGAGTATTGATTTTTTTATCTCAATAGGAAGTTAACTTGTCTAAACTCAAACTCCAAACCATGCCCTACCACAGTTGTTAGCAAATTATTCTTTTCATTTCATTTTGTTTTGGTTTTGTACATGTATATTCAACCAGAGATGAGGATTCAACCAGAGATGAGGACTGTGGTGGTTATGTTTGTGTGTCAACTTGGCTGGGCCTGGTTGAGTGGCTGGGCAGCTGGTGGTAGTTATTCCCAATGATGAGACTGGCAACCAACTCCATGGTGGGATATACCACAGCAGCTGAGTAGCTGCCTTTGGGATGTGGTCTGTTTCCTGTATGTAAGGAGAAACCTTGGGGCTAGTCTCTAGCTTATGGCATGCTTGGTCCCTTCATGTAGCTGAGTCGTTGTTCAGCAGCCTGCCATGTTCTGCCAACCTTGGGACTTACAATGGTCTTGAATTAATGGCCTGCTGTGTGGTTTGGTAACATTGGGACTGTGCCTTTTTACTTGTCAACCTTGAGCTTGTCAGTCTCAGCAGCCAGCAGCTGTCTGAGTGAAGAAAAGCCTCTATCTGTCTGGGAGATGGGAAATTTGCTCAGTAGTATAATGATCTTCACAAGTTGAATCTATGAACACAATTGGTTAATTGAAAAGCAGAGAGGTTGTTATGAAAAGAGAACCAACCAGTAAAGAAAAAGATCTGAGTCCTATCCACAATATGTACTTCACTATGTGGTCCTGGACAAGTCCGATCTTCTTCCTGGGCACTGAGTTCTAATAATAAAATAAATAACAGTAGCAACAATAGCCACTTACATTTATTGAACCCTTAATATGTATCATACACTGTTCTTAAAATATTATGCTTTACAGATGAGGATGCCAACTTTCAAAGAGTTGAAGTACCTTGACCAAGATTTCATAGTTTTCCATAAAGCTTTTATGGTAGAGCTAGGATTCTTCCTCCCTAATGTTGCACTATTGTTGTTAGATGGCATTGAGTAAGCTTATGTATAACAGAATGAAACATTGCCCAGCCTGTACCATGCTCACAGTCTTTGCTATGTTTGATCCCATTGTTGTAACCATTGTGTCAATTCATCTCATTAAAGGTCTCCCTCTTTTTTACTGACTATTTACTTTACCAAGCATGATGTCCTTCTCCAGAGACTGGTAACTCCTGATGACTTGTCCAAGGTAAGCTAAAGTCCTGTCATCCTCATTTCTAAGGAGCATTCTGGCTACACTTCTTTCAGGACAGATTTGTGTCTTCCTCTGGCAGTCTGTGGTATATTCAATATTGTTCACCAGTGTCACAATTTGAATGTGTCAATTCTTTGATATTCCATTTTCATTATCCCTCTTCACATGCACAAGATGTGATTAAAAATACCATGGCCAACTTAACTTTAAGGTAATAAACCTTGGGCACCCTAGAGCTTATTAAAAGAGTAATCTTCTCTTGTAAGGTAATTTATGGACCTAGAACGCTCCTTACTGGAGACACTTTCTCACCTGGACAACAACATGGTTATCTCTGGTTTGCATGCATATGAGAGACATGGATCATTTCTGATTCTAGTTATCCTCCAAATGTGCAGTGATGGAAAATCATTATTTTAAAAATAGTCCCAGCATATAGAGGTCTTATCTGTATGGCTCTATATTTCACTGTTATTTTCCATTTCTAAATATTATTAATCATATTGGCAAGTTAACAAAGCACTTTCACATACATTATTTCATTCAGTCAACACAACTGCCTGTTTTACAGATGAGGACACAGACTTATCTGGTGATTTATCTAAAACCATACAAACAATAAGTGATGACGTTGGTGCTTGAACTCCAAATGGACTTCTTTGTCATGCCCCCACTTCTAGAACATGAGTTAGTCACAGATACAGGTAAATTGATTACAATTATCAAGTAATATCTTAACTTGCTTTGAATGGTTGCTTCATTCACACATTAGAAGCTCAAAGTTGAAACAGTAATCCTCTCCTCTCTTCACCCACTTCAATTCAATTTTTGAAACACGTCCATTAGATGAAGGTCCACCATGACAAAATAGCCTATTTTATCTCAGAACAACCTTGAAGGTTAGTTATTTTATTAAACTGAAATCTGCCTCCTGCCATTACCACCTGTTGGTCTTTGTTCAGTTTCTTGCCTCTTTCCTGTAGCAACGTATCAGATAATTGATTCCAGTTCTCATCATCTGTATTCTTTTCCCTTTCTCTGTGGACTTCTTTGGGTCTCAGTTTCTTTATCTATAAAAATGGGTAGGTGGATGACTGGTCTTTTCAGACCTGCATAAAGCTTTCATCCTGCAATACTGTGATATTTTAAATGCTCAAATAATCAACCCCCATAAACAGAAAAACTTGCTTGCTGGCAGGAACTCTAAAAGGTAAATGTTTCATAACATTTTGCCTGATGTGCCTTTTCCTTCTCCCATTTTATGTGTGTTTTTTTGCCAATGGAGAAGATGGTCCAGAGAAGGTTGACTGCCTCATTGTTGAAACTGCCATGTACTTGGGCCAGAAGAGATTTGATGTGGTTGTTGTTGTTGTTGTTATATGCTGTCAAGTTGGCCCCTACTCATAGCGACCCCTCCTTGGGTTTCCGAGGCAGTATCACTACGGAAGTAGGATTGCCCAACCTTCCTTCCAAGGAGTGGCTGGTGGGTTTGAACAGCCAGCCTTCTGGTTAGCAGTCAAGTGCCTTAGGCACTATGCTACCAGAGCTCCTAGGGGGACTGAAAGCCCAAAGCAGCCCTACCCTTTCCCACCTTGACTTCCAGTTTCTTTTCCAAATTACAGGAAGGATTCCAGATAAAAATCCTGATTGATTGACTTTCACCCAGGGCCCTACCTGGCCTCTCTCTGGCATCTCTCATGTATTCCTCACACACACAAGTGTGTTTGTGATGTTCAGTCCAAAATCTCTGATGAAGGAATGAAGCTCTCATGAAATATTTCTGAAAATGTAGAGGACCAAGTGTTTAGAAACTCTGCACAGCTTCATACTTGGACCAGTGTGTGAAACATTAATTACAGTAAAATAATAATAAATCATCCTTTATTGTTCAGTAGCTGTCTCAGACACTGTGCATAAGAGCTACATGTGCTTTCTTATTTAATTTTTGAAATAACACTATGAGGTAGGTGCTGCTTTCATCAATGGTTTTAGATGATGGAGTACCTGGGTGGCAAAAGCAATGAATACATTCAGCTAACTGAAAGTTTGGAGGTTTGAGTCTTCCCAGGGATGCCTTAGAAGAAAGACCCATCAATTTACTGCTGAAAATCCAGCTACTTAAAACCCTCATGAAGTACAGATGTACTCGGACACTTATGGGGCCATGAGTCAGGACTAACTTCACAACAACTGATTCTGTTTTATTTTATAGATGATGGAGCTAAACTTTAATGAGATTATCACTTTTCCAGTGTCACAAAAGTAGTACATAGTAGAACTAGGATTGTAGCTCAGGTTTTTCTAACTTTAGCATCTAAATACTTCACACTATACAATATTGCCTCATTTTTAAATGCTGTTTTAAATTTTAGCATATATGTATTATTTCTTCCATAAGCCTTTGCAGGATATCCCCTAAAATCTGACTTAAAGGTCTCCACTATGTTTCATTGCATTCTGTGCATATTTTTATGCTAATATTTAGCATACATTTTTAGAAATCTTTCATTTGTCTTTCTTTCACCCCAGACAGTGAGTTACTTGAAAGCAAGAACTGGTCTGGCCATTCTTGCTTCTAAGGAGCATTCTGGCTGCACTTCTTCAAGGATAGATTTGTTAGTTCTTCTGGAAGTCCATGGTACTCGCAGCATTCTTCACAAGCACCATAACTCAAAAGCATTAACTCTTCTTAGGGCTTCCTTTTTTCATTGTCCAACTCTCACATGCATATGAGGCAATTAAAAATACCATGGCTTAGGTTGTTGCTGTTGTTGTTATGTGCCGTTAAGTCGGCCCCGACTCATAGCGACCCCTCCTTGGGTTTCCAAGGCAGTATCGCTACAGAAGTAGGATTGCCCAACCTTCCTTCCGAGGAGTGGCTGGTGGGTTTGAACCGCCAGCTTTCTGGTTAGCAGTCAAGTGCTTTAGCCACTATGTTACCAGAGCTCCTTGGCTTGGGTTAGGCACACCTTAGTCTTCAAAGAGATATCTTTGCTCTTCAGCACTTTAAAGAGGTCTTTTGCAGTAGATTTTCTGACAAACACTAGTTAGCCTTTTTAGGCATCTGGGGATTCCTCTGGTTATTCCCAGGAGGGATGGAAGCTCATGCTTTGCATTAAAGAAAGGAAATGTTCTTACTCAAGTGGCAGCTTCCCTGAGATTAAGTCGTATTGGAGGGCTTCCAGGATTTGTACAGACAACTTTCTGGGGTACTGACTGCTACATGCCTGTGGATCATGGACCCTAACCCACATGCTTTTGAGAGAAGCAGAGAGGTTCCCTGTAGCTGAGCTTGGAATCAGTGCAGAGGAGAGATATGAGGGCTATCACTGAGCCCAGATAGAGGGCCTGGAGTATCTAGAAGCATCCCATAGCAGAAACAACAGGAAGAATGATTGTGACCACTTTGGGCCTTAATCAAGCCCATTGTTTCTCAATTAAGTTCCCAATAGTCTTAGACCATGGAGCACTGGTGTTTCAGTGGTAGAATTCTTATCGTCCATGAAGAAGACTTGGGTTCAGTCCACAGCCACCATTCATCTCAGTGGAGGCTTGTATGCTGCTATGATGCTAAACAGGTTTCAGTGGAGCTTCCAGACTGACAGACTTGGAAGAAAGGCCTAGTTATTTTCTTCCAAAAATCAGCCAACAGAAAGCTTTTGGATCACAGCAATCAATCATGGGGATAGTGTAGGACCAGAAAGCTTCTCCTTCCATTTTTCATGGGGTTGCCATGAGTCTGAGGTCCATTTGATGGGAGCTAATAACAAAGAAAGTGAATCATTTATGCATGATAGATTTCATTTACCATCAACCTTCATGTTTGGAGGCCCTGACATTTGTTACATTAAATTCATGGAGAAAATGCAAATTTGTTACATTTACATATGTATAAAGATTTACTGCCTCAGAAATCCAAAGGGGGTCACTTTGAGTCAGAACCAACTCAATGGTAGTGAGTTTTTTTTTTGTTTTTTTTTTGATCAGTGCATGTGCATGAAAAGTGTCTAAGACACACAAAAACTTGTTGAAGGTATCTTTGCAGGACTGGGGAATCTAGGTTGAAGGTGAGGTACATTTTTCATTGTAAATATTTTCAGCAAAAATGCACCTCATTGATTTGTGGATTGGACCATTGTGATCATATGCCTAAATGATATTGTGGTAGTTATGTTTGCATGTCAACTTGGCTGGGCCTGGTTGAGTGGCTGGGCATCTGGTGGCAGTTATTCCCCATGATGAGACTGGCAATCAACTCCATGGTGGGATCTACCACAAGCAGCTGAGTAGCTGCCTTTGGGTATGTGGTCTGCTTCCTATATATAAGGAGAAGCTTTGAGAATGGTCTCTAGCCTTTGGCACACTTGGAGCCTGCATATAGCCATGTCGTTGCACAGCAGCCTGCTATGCTCTGCTGACCTTGGGACTTACATTGGACTTAAGTTAATGGCCTGCCATGTAGATTGGTAACATTGAGACTGTACCTTTTTACTTGTCAACCTTGGGGCCTCTCAGCCTCAGCAGCCAGCAGCTGTCTGAGTGAAGAAATGCCTCTAGCTCCAGTGGGCTGGGAGGAGGAGGCAGAGCTGGACCTCAAGGTTGAGGAGCTTTCACCCAGCCCCTAGAGCCTGGCACTTTGAACTTGGATTTAAAGTCTCCAAATTGTAAGAATAAACTTCTGTTTATTAAGACCATCCCATTTGTGGTATATTTCTTGTCAGAGTGGCACTAGGTAACCACAACAGATATATCATGTACATTTATCATTTGTACAATAATATAAATAAATAGGCTAGTTTATAACTGTAATAAAATGTATTTTAAAAAACCCCTCAAATTCTGAATTATTAGAATTTGAGTCAATTATAAACAGAGCCTTAGCATAAGCCTAAACTGTTTTCTTTAGGATATAAGGGAAGGAATTGTGGAGCAAGTCTGCATAAGAGTGGAGGTTTATTTGCACAGGACACTAAAAAGTCTCCTGAAAAATGGACTAGGGAAGGATGGAAGGAGTGGATTGGAATAACAGTGGTAATAAGGGAAAGAATTAACATTTAATTGAGGCAAAGTTACAAACTTTTTACATGTATCATATAATTTAAACAACCCAATTAAGCAGGCATTATTATTATCCTTGTGCAAACTGAGATTCTGAGAGCTTGAATAACTAGCAAGTTGCAAAGCTAAGATTTGATCCAGGTTATCTAAAGCCAGAGTCCAATCTCTTTACTGTGTATATTGACTCCCAGTATAGGACCCACTATCTGATGTACAGATTCTCCCTCAGCCTTCTTGGCAGCATAGCTGCCTCCAGCTGGCTGACAGCAACCAGACATCTACCCAGAGAGCCAGTCTTTGGATTATATATAAGACATCTCTTGTAGATCCCCAAAAGTATCTGAAAATGAGAAGTATTTTCAAGGGGAAGACAAAAGGGTGGAGCCAGAGAAGTAGTGTCTTGTGGATGTTATTATGATCCTATTTTTACTCTATGGCTTGTGAAATACAGAGTTACACAATGGTTTTTAAAGAAAATGGGAAATACCAAAGTAGGGGTTCTTAGTACCTAGGGCTACAGTAAAAGAAATACCACAAATGGGTGGTTTAAAAGAACAAAAGTTAATTTCTTACAGTTCAGGAGTGTAGATATCTAAATTCAGGGCATAGTTCCAGGAGGAGGTACTTCCTTTTCTATTTTAGTTTCTAGTAACTACTAGCAATCCTTGGCATTTCAGGGCCCGTAGATGCATCTGTCTTCATCATCAGTCTTCTTCTTCCTTTTGTGTGTGTGTATGTGTGTGTGTATTGTGTTCTTTTTATAATTCAGAAGTAATTAGGCTTAGGCTCCACTCTCCTTTGGCATTGCCTCATTGATACAATAAAGCCAAAAAAAAAAAAAAAAAAAAAAAAAAAAATCCAAACCCATTGCCATCCAGTCAATTCCAACCCATAGGTACCACCATTGAGTTTCCAAGGTGGTATATCTTTAAGGACGTAAACTGCCCCATCTTCCCTCCAATGAGTAGCTGATGAGTTTGAACAGCCAAACTTCTGGTTAGCAGTCAAGTGCCTTAGGCACTGCACCACCAGGGATCCTTAATATAAAAAAAGAGAACCTCTGTTCTCAAACAGGTACAGGGATTAGGATTTTAACACATATTTGGGGAGGACAGAATTCATTCTATAACAAGCTCCATTCTTATCTCAATTTCTAAAAAGCCATGTTACCTGAATTTGACTCTGGAAGAAGAAACGCTGCTACCCTGCAGAAGTCTTAAGTCTATTGGTGCTGAAGACACTGCCTGTCTGGGGTTACAAGAGGTAGCCAACACACTAATATTCCACTATTTCCCCTCTTTGATGATGGAATGGAAAGTTAAAGTCTTGCCTCCTGGGATTTTGCAAATAGTGATGGAAATCAATGCATTTTCATTCAAAGATCTTAAGACTGAACCCTCAGGAATTGAGGGTTTAATGTCAAATAGATTTAATGTCAATAGATTTAATGTCAAATTGTTTGAACTGAAATGAGAGAGGAGCTTGAAGTTTACTTGGTTCAGAGGTTTTAAAAGAAAAAATTTTGTTTGATATGCTCATAAAAAAAAATCCCTCATTTTACTTTTCTAAAAGAGATTTTATGCAGAACCCTAATGTATATATTTAAGTGTAATAGCTCTAGGTGAAATGGGGAGTGAGGGTGGGGCTCCTAAGAAGTTCTTATTCATGTTCCCTAATCCAACCCCTGCACCTACTCTAAGGTATTTTGAGCGGGTGCTAAGAAGAGGGCCCTTATAATTTATGGTCAAAATTGGGACACTTCTGAGAGTAAAAGGGGACCATACTTATAATTAATTATGCTGTGAAAACAGGTGTACACTAGAACTGTCCTAGGACAATCAGGAAGCATGGACATCCTAGTTTTAAAAAATTAATATGGAAAGTAGTGGCTCAGGCCAACTCTGTATTTTAGGGATGAGGACATTATCAGGAGGAACTTGCCTGAAGCCTCATAGACCAAAACTCAAGGCTCCTAAATTGGTGGGCAGCAGTTGATCACACAGCTCTTCTGGCTGGACAGCTTATTAACTCTCTGACTTGTTCCCATAGGAAAAAGCATCCCCTGATTAGAAGCAGGCAATACATCACCTCAGTCTAATCCACTGGATCTGGATTCAGGTGGCCCAACTTTGAAGTATGCAAACCAGGAAATGACTGCTATTTTCAAAATTGAATTAACGTGGAACACCCCAAATCTCAGTTATAAATAACTACCTCCATGTTTCTGTCATAACTGTGTAAGACTTTTACTATTATTTACTTTGTATTGTTCTTCAAATCAACTTATTTCTCACACTCAGATATGTACTTTAACCTCACTTAAAGCAATAAGATTTGGGAAATCATAAAGCTTTTATGCTAGTCCAGAACACTTAATTGTGCTCATAAGGAACCGGTACACAGACCAAGAGGCTGTCATTTGAACAGAACAAGGGGATACTGCATGGTTTAAAATGAGGAAGTGTGTATGTCAGGGTTGTATTATTTCACCACACTGATTCAATCTGTGTGCTAAACAAATAATCCAAGAAGCTGGACTATATGAAGAAGAACACAGTGTCCAGATTGAGATTAGACTCATTAACAGCCTGCGATATGCAGACGACACAACCTTGCTTGTTGAAAGCAAAGAGGACTAAAGCATTTACTGATCAACATCAAAGACCACAGCCTTCAACATAAAGAAAATGAAAATATTTACAACTGGACCAATAAGCAATACCATGTAAAATGGAGAAAAGATTGAAGTTGTCAGGAATTTCATTTTACTTGAATCCACAATCAAACCCACAGAAGCAGCAGTCAAGAAATTAGACAATTATTGCACTGGGGCAAATCTGCTGCAAAAGACCTCTTTAAAGTGTTGAAGAGCAACGATGTCACTTTGAAGACTAAGGTGTGCTTAACCTAAGCCATGATATTTTCAATTGCCTCATATGCATGTGAAAGTTGGACAATGAATGAGGAAGACTGAAGAGAGTTGATGCTTTTGGATTGTGGTGTTGGCAAAGAATACTGAAAGTACCATGGACTGCCAGAAGAACCAACAAATCTGTCCTGGAGGAAGTGCATCCAGAATGCTCCTTGGAAGTGAAAATGGCTAGACTGTCTCATCTACGTTGGTCATGTGGTCAGAAGTGACCATTCCCAGGAGGAGGATATCATGCTTGGTAGAGGGTCAGTGAGCAAGGGGAAGACCCTCAACATGATGGATTGTCACAGTGGCTGCAATGATGGGTTCAAGACAGCAAGTATTGTGAGGATAGTGCATGACCAGGCAGTGTTTCATTCTGTTGTACATAGGGTGGCTTTGAGTCGGAGCCAACTCACTGGCACCTAACAACAGCAATATACTAGTCATATTTCTTTCTCATACACATTAAAAGATACAAATAACTATTAAAATGTTTTCTGTTTACCTAGAAGCCCTGGTGGCACTAATGGTTATGCACTCAGTTGCTAACTGAAATGCTGGTGGTTTGAACCCACCCAGCAGCTCCGTTTGAATAAAAGACATGGTGATCTGCTCCTGTAATGATTTCAGTCTAAGAAACCCAATGGGGCAGTTCTACTCTGTCATTTAGGGTTGCTGTAAATTGGAATCTATTCAACATCACACAACAATATCTGTATACCTCTAAAATTACTTCATATTTCATTGTTAGTATGCCTATTGTATTTTGGGAAACACTTAATAAAGAAAACTTTCTGAATTTTAACAATACTGTTGCCACCAACAATACTGGTCTATTCTAGAATTGAATATAAGATGACATCTGATTTAACATAACTTGCAAGGTATGTTAAGTTTAACCTAGAAATATGCAATCCTGTTCTGAGAACACTGGGATTTCTAGGAAATTCTTCGCCTACACAGGATGGTCACTTTGTCCATTTAATTCATCCTTCTTAACATGGCCCTCTTGTTCATTTCAAATGCTGCCTTTTTTCTTTTTTGTACTTGTTTATAGATGCATCTGTGTACAGTTTGGTTGTGAAAAAAATTCCTGACAGCTATGTTTGAAAAGGTGCATCTCATATGTCAGCAATAAAGTCAGTGATAGCTCTGGTGGCATAGTGCCTAAAGCATTTCACTGTTTACCAGAAGGCTGGCAGTTCAAACCCTCTAGCCACTTCTCAGTAGGAAGACTGGGCAATCTACTTCCAAAAAGATACTGCCTCAGAAACCCAAAGAAGGGTCACTATGAGTCAAAATTGACTCTACAGCAGTGAGTTTGGTTTTTTTTTTGGTACAAATATTTAGTGTGCATCTACCATGGGCCAAGTCCTATCTAAGCAGGGGGAAGTGAATAGCATAGAGGCCTGCCCTCAAATTGCTTTGGTTTAGTGGGGTGATTGGAAAATAAGCAGACATTCATAA
>NW_006921697.1:2818795-2843684 GCF_000298275.1 Orycteropus afer afer
CAAACCCACCAGCCACTCCTTGGAAAGCAGGTTGGGCAACCTAATTCCTTAGTGATACTGCCTTGGAAATCCAAGGAGGGGTTGCTACGAGTCGGGTCTGACTCGATGGCACATAACAACAACACAACAACAAGGAAGGATTTGGAATGCCTGTTCCTGTTGGTCAGCTTAAAGGGAATGAAACCCTGCTTTCGGAGCAGGCATAAAAATTACACTCAACAAATCACATGAGCAGAAATGGATATTTCTTTATTTTCTAACAGAACTCAATTTTCTTTCTGAGTCTTACCTCCACACACACACACAAAATAGCTATAGAAGTTTAATTAATTTTGGTTTAAAACTTAGGAATCCCCCCACCAAGATATAAGCAGAAGCAATGCATAATCCATTAATTCAGACTCCATTACAGGGCTATTCCTCCTCATTCAGGATTCTCCACTCTCCTCGTTCCCTGAAATGGCACTGGGGCAAGGGGGAAGCAACTGTGGCATCACTAGGTTGGGAACTGAGGAGTGTCAAATCCATGGGATGGGCTCCAGAGCCTCAATGACCTTCTTTGCCGTAGTCTGGGTGTCCTCCACTGGTATCAGCTGGATGTGACCCACCACCAATAATGTCCACTGACTGTGTCTCTTACTCTGATTGCAAAGTCCCTATAATATGGCAACTTCCTTGGCCCAACCTCAGTCTTTCTGGTCTACCAAACCACTGTTGCTTTCTTCCTTATGACTTTTTGAGGCTCAGGAGACTCTCACTATGCTGGGGTCAACAGTGCTCCATGAGGTTGTAGCAAGACCATCCCCTTCACCCCAACCACCCAAGCACCTCCCTCAGGCATTGCTGTCCTGCCACATTGGCATGCACCTTGCCAAATATGACACTTTCAACTTTTCCATGCTAATTCCTGGTAAACAAGGAGCAAACCCTCCCTGCTCTGGAATGTTTTTCAGTGTGCTTCCACATGTCCTCTACCCCAAGTTTTGATGCATCACCACTCCCCTCCCCCAGTCTGCCAAGAGTTGTCATTACTTTACATCCTTGTCCTTAATTCATGGTCCATAGAAACACTGTGCAGCAGCTTTCCTGATTTGGTCTATATATGTAAAGCCCAGATTAGAGAAATTTTTTTTATTTTTGTTATCAATAAGATTATTTTTAAAAAACAACAGTGATTTCTTTTCAGACTATGCATTCTTTACTTAAAGAGCCCTGGTGACACAGGGGTTAAGCACTCTGCTGCTAACGAAAAAGTGAGTGGTTTGAACCCACCAGCTGCTCCATGAGAGATGATGTAGCAGTTTGCTTCCATAAATTGCTAGCAGAATCAATGTGATGACAATGGCTTTATTGTTTAATTATGGACTATAGACTTTGGGAACTAGTAGTGGTTACTTGGAATAAAAACAACTGGCTTAATATTTTTTTTTTAAATATTATTTCTCTAAAATATTCAAATTATCAAGGTAATTTTTCTCTAAGATCTGAGTCATGCAAACCACCTCCCAGCCTCTTTATATTTTAGAAATTAAAAGAAATGCAGAGGAGGCTGCAGTAACAATCACTGAGTCTTACCAATGCCTAGGTACTGCACTGCAGGTGGTGGTGTTAGTTGCCATTGACTAAGCCCCAACTCATGGTGACCCCATGCACAATGAATGAAATGCTGCCTAGTCCTGTACCATTCTTATGACTGATTATAGATCATACTGTTGGAATCCATAGGATTTTCACTGGCTGAATCTTGGAAGAGACCACCAGTCCTTGCTTCCTAGTACATCTTAGTATAGAAGCTCTGCTGAAACCTGTTCAGCATTGGATCAATACAGGCCTCTCTACTGGTAGAGGGATAGTGACTGTCCATGAGGTGCATGGGTCAGAAATAAGGTGTTTCATATTCTTCACATTCTTTAATGCTTATAACATAACTTCTGCAATAGGTGTGATGTGCATCTTACAGAGGAGGAAACTGAGTCAAAGAAGAGATTTGATAGGTTTTTCAAGTCATCTGGATCAAACTAATGGAGCCAAGATTCACAGATGGATCTACCTGACGCCATTGCTTTGCTTTCTCCTGTGCCACAGAAAACAAATCATCAGTCATTGAATGTCAGCCTAATAAGTTTCATGTCTCCTATATGTTATTGATAGCATACAATACCTTCTTGTAATAATCTGTGAATATAACATATTGGTGGCTGTTTTTGTGGTTCTTGGAGTAAACATGATGCCCTAGCCTTACATTTTAATGATGGTTGATAGATGTACCCTTGCTTTTCAGATCTACTGTTTATCTTACCCTTGAGTGGTTTGATGCTGAATCCTTGGTAACCAACAAAGAACTAATGGTACATTATTCTCATGGAAAAAATAAACTTGCTTTTTGACAATCTGCTTTTCAACACAGTTTACCAAGGAGCATTATAACAAAAAGAGGGTACAGTCTGTACACATAAACATGGATTTCCTGAATGGCCCCAGCTTGGAGGAGAAGCTTTCAAGTCCCACAGAGAACAGAGTTCTTCTTTGAGACAGAAAAGGGTCATGAGTGACATCCTGGCAATTGAGCCATGAGATTCCCCAGGCAGGGAAGTTATATAAGTAAATATAAATGCCTCACCATGAAAGCCCTTTCAGGCCCTCCAGGGAAACCTGAGACACGAGCTTTTCCAAGAAATGTAATAATATCAGTGAAGTGTTTCCTAAAGATTTAGGAGCTGAGGCTCTCAGATCATGGATGAGATAACTAATCAGCAAGTAATGATGTATAAGTCACCTATTTCCAACAACAATTAAGGTGGCTTATCACAAAATAAGCTGAATTGTATACAATATGTTCTTCATTTATGGGTGCATTCCAAAATTTCTGAAACATGAATATTGGAAAATAAAACAAATGAAAAGAACACAGAAAATAAAAACAAGCAAACAAATTTGAGAATGAAAAAATAAGAGCTGGTAAACAGGATTAAACATTATTGATTTCAAGAGCAAATAATACAGTCATTAAGCCATTGTCAAATTTAAACCAAAAGGAAATACAAGTTAAAAAAATTAGGAAAATGAAGAATTACAAAAAAAAGATACAAAAGTAATGTTTTTTTATTTTCTGACAGTATTATAGAGGTATAAGCTAATGCAATTAGACAAGAGAAATAAATAGAGGAATAAAACTTGGAAAGTAAAAGGTAAAATATTATTTGTAGTTGATTGAGTGCGCCTGCAAACTAGAAAACCCAAGAGATTCAATTTTTTAAAAAATTACAAATAAAAATCATTAAGATATTTAGACATAAATTATATGTACAGAAATCAATAGTTCATATATTTAATCAGATGTTATAAGACTCGTTTACAATAGCCATTTTTTTAAACTCTAGGATATAAACTTAATAAGTAATATGTAACCTCTATATTAAAAAAGTGTTTTAAAATACTAAGGTACTCAAGAGAACATTTAAATAAATGTATATAAAGACTTAACATGGTAAAGACATAAATTATCCCTGAATTATCCTACAAATATGTAGCATCAATAAAAATGACAGCAGAATCTGGGAGAGGGGAGAGCACAAGACAAGTTGATTATAAAGTTCATCTGGAAAAGTGAAAAACTGAGAACAACCAGGAAATTTCTAGGAAAAAAAAAAATGGTAATAAATGGGAATTTTCCTTAAAAGAAATTAAATTCAATACCATTGAGTTGCTTCCAAAACATAGCAACCCCTACTGGGTTTCCAAGGCTGTAAATCTTTACTGAAGGAGACTGCCCATCTTTTCTTCCGTGGAATGGCTGGGAGGTTCGAACTACTGATATTTTGATTAGCAGTCAAATGCCTTAACCACTATACCACCAGAGCTCCTTAACAGGAATTAGTAAAATTATAATATTCAAAATAGTCTACCACTTCCATTTAAATTGATGGAGCAGTGGAACAGAACAGAAAATCCAGAAATCAATCCAAATACGGGAATTTAAAATGGTGACTTTTAAAATCAAGGGAGGAAAGAAGGATTATTAAATAAATGGTATTAGAACCTATATTTTTCAGGTAATCATCTGAAAAAAAAATTTCCAAATACATAAAGATTTACATGCTTTAAAATATAAGACTAACAGAAAAAAAAAAAAAAGCCAATGTCAGTATCCTTTTTTAATTATCTTGTAGTAAGGAAGACCTTTCTACATATAACATAACATCTGGAAACCACAAAAGGAAAGTTGGATAAATTTGACTATATAAAAATAAAAAGTGCCTATACAGCAAAAATGAAAGACAGATGATGCACTGGGAAAGATACATGCAACTTATACCTAGACTACATATTGTTTGCCTAAAGAGGAACTCTGGTGGCATAGTGTCTAAGGTACTTGACTGCTAACTAGAAGGCTGATGGTTCAAACTCACCAGCCACTTCTCAGAAGGAAGGTTGGGCAATCTACTTCTGTAATGATACTGCCCTGGAAACCCAAGGAGGGGTCACTATGAGTTGGGGCCGACTCAACGGCACACAACAACAAAATATAAAGGCTTCCTGCAAAATGATAAAATAAGACCAACACCCATTAGAAAAATGGACAAATAGTAGAAGAGACATTCATAAAAAGGAATTTCAAGTGTCCCTTAATTATATGAAAAAATGATCACACTTACACATATAAGGGAAACATATATTAAAATTTTGTCAAGATGAACACAGTTGGAAAAATTTTTGGAGGGCAATTTGACTATTTAACAATATTAAAAGTGCATATACTCGTTGACCCAGCAATTGCACTTCTGGAAGTTTATCCTACAGGTCAATTAACATATATCCAAAATGATCTAAGAATAAGGTTAGTTATTGTGGCATTGTTTGTAACAGAAAGATATTAGAAAACAACTCAGTGACCATTATGTAGTAATGATTACATAAATAAATCATGGCATATTATACAGCCATTAAAAATGATAAAACTCTCTATAAAGATAAGGAATGTTTCCCAAAATATGTTAAGATATATGAGGTAAAGGGAAAAAAAAAAAAAAAAAACAGTTTACAGAACTGTGTAAATAGAGGGCAAAAATAAAACTCATATGCATTTGTACATGCAATGCATAATCTATCTCTGGAAAATTGCCAAAGACACTGCTGACAATAGTTGCAGAGAAATAGTTGACCAAAGGTCCAGGGTTGAAGGAAATCTTTTTACTCAAAACTTTTTGTATCTTTTGAATCATGAACACTGAAAATATTTTATTTACTCATGATTTATTCAGTAAATCATTTCAAAGTTATTAGAAAATACATTTAAGCATGGCAGATTGTTAAATATAATTTATCTCTACTTCTTCCTGAAATCCACTAACTAGACAGGAAAGGATTAAAAAAAATCATGTCCACAAGGACAGAAACAAGAGGAGAAGAAACAGCATCAGAGCTATTAAGCCAACAAAATCTTAGAAACATAAAAGGAAATAGACAAAGGTAACTGAGAGAGCTGACTCTCAATTGTAAGGAAGGGAGAGCTTCAGCACTATTCACCCAGGAAATAGGGCACCAAGATTTCTGTAGGGTAGAGAAAAGAACTCACCTGCCCACCACCCCCCACCCCAGGAAAAAAAATTGGAAAAAAAAGTTGAAAGAATTAATGGCAGCATAAGTAGAGTATTCAGAAATATTGAGGAAAATAGCAGAGGATACAGTAAAAAGAGTTGAAAGTTCTTGCCTCTGGGGATTGGAGCTAAGATATGGGAAGAGTGCAGAGGAAATTGTTATTTTCCCTTATAAACCACAGAATTTCAAAACTATGTATAAGTACTATTTCTTTGAAAAATGACTTTTAATGTTATTTTTGTTATTATTCTTCACAGTGCTATGCTAATATATTTGAAATTTACTCAGATGGATGGGTCCTTCCAAAGTAGAAATGACCAAAATTTACCCCAAAAGAAATAGCCATGTAAATGCGCCAATTACCAGGGAAAAATTGGCAAAATTTTAAAACAACTATTACTAACCTAAGAAATATCATTCACATTACCAGTAAATGTATTTCAAATAGTCACCAAAGAAATAAACTCTATGTTTTTAAATAGTAAGAAGAAAATGTTACATGTCGAGTAATTCATTTTGTTATGCGATTATTCTAAGCAAAATCTAAGCAAATAAAATTCATCCACATGCAAAGAGAATATGATTTAATACTATTGCAAAACTGACACAATAAACAAAAGAAAAACCATCAAAAATATTTTTCAAAATATTATTAATTCTTGGCAGCGACCAGACTGGTATTGGGAATACAAGGAAAAATAAAATATGTTTCATGAAATATGTATATGTATAATATTCACAGTATATTTTTATAATAAAAAAGTAAAAGATTTATTTTTTAATATTCAGAAGAACATTTGACAAAAAAAATAATGAATATTAAAATTATCCGCTCCTAGAACAAATGGGAACTCCAGTTGTGTAGTGCCGAAAGCACTTGACTGCTAACCAGAAGGTTGGTGGTTCAAACCCACTACCCACTCCTCGGAAGGAAGGTTGGGCAATCTACTTCCATAGAGATACTGCCTCAGAAACCCAAGGAGGGGTAGCTATGAGTCAGAACCAACTCCACAGCACATAACAAAATAGTACAAATATTTTTGTAGTGATGTCTATGAGTCAGACACTCTTGAGTAGTGTTGTTAGTGTTGTTAGGTGCCTTCTAGTCAGTTCTGAGTCATAGTCACCCTACAACAGAATGAAATACTGTCCAGTCCTGCACTATCCTCACAATCATTGCTATGTTTCAGCCCATTGCTGCAGCCACTCTGTCAATACATGTAGCTTAGGGTCTTCCTCTTTTCCTCTACTTTACCAAGCCTGATGTTCTTCTCCCAGAACTGGTTCATCCTGACAACATATCCAAAGTACATAAGATGAAGTATCAATATCTTTGCTTCTAAGGAACATTCTAGCTGTACTTCTTCTAAGACAAATTTCATTCTTGAGCCCAACCCACTGCCATTGAATCAATTCTCACTCATAGTTACCTATAGGATGGAGTAAAACTGCCCCATAAGGTTTCCAAGGCAGTAAATCTTTATGGAAGCACATTACCTAATCTTTCTCCTGGTGGGTTTGAACTGCTGACCTTTTGCTTAGCAGCCAAATGTTTTTAACAATGTGGCCATCAGAGCTCCTTCATTTTTCTGGCCAAACCAAACCAAACTCACTGCCATCCAGTCAATTCCAACTCATAGCAATCCCACGTCCGTAAATCTTTACAGAAGCAGACTGCCTCATCTTCCACGGAGCAGCTGGTGGGTTTGAACCACCAATTTTTAGTTAGAATCCAAGTGCTTTAACCACTACATCACCAAATTGCCTTCATTCTTCTGGAAGTCCATGGTATATTCAATATTCTTCACCAACACCAACACTGAAAGGTATCAATTCTTCTTCAGTCATCCTTGCTCATTGCCCAGCTTTCACATCTATACAAGGTGATTGAAAATACCATAGCTTGGGTCAGATGCATCTTAGTCCTCAAAGTGACATGTTTGGTTTTTTAACACTTTAAAGAGATTTTTGCAGCAGATTTGCCCATCACAATATGTCCTTTGACTCCTTTACTGCTGCTTCCATGGGTATTCATTGTAGATCCAAGTAAAATGAAATCCTTGACAATTTCAATCTTTTCTCCATTTGTCATGTTTGTTGGTCCAGTTGTGAGGATTTTTGTTTTCTTTAAGTTGTGTAATCTATCTCAAAGGCTGAAGTCTTTGATCTTTAGCAATAAGTGCTTCAAATCCTCTTTGCTTTCAGCAAGTAAAGTTGTGTTATCTGCTATCACAGGTTGTTAATGAGTCTTCCTCCAATCCTGATGCTGTGTTCTTCTTCATATAGTACAGCTTCTTGGATTAGTTGCTTAGCATACAGATTGAATAAGTACAGTGAAAGAATATAACCCTGACACACAACTTTCCTGATTTGAAACCATAAAATATCCCCTTGTTCTTTTTGAATAATTGCCTCTTGTTCTATGTACAGGTTCCTCGTGAGCATGATTAAGTGTTCTGGAATTCCCATTCTTTGCAAAGTTATTTTAAAAATTTGTTATAATCTACACAGCCAAATGCTTTAGAATAGTCAACACAACACAGGTAAATATCTTTCTGGTATTCTCTGCTTTCATCCAAGATCCATCTGACATTAACAATGATATCCTCCATTCCATGTCCTCTTCTGAATCTAGCTTGAAATTCTGGCAGTTCCCTGTCAATGTACTGTCATAAGCATTTTTTGAAATATCTTTAGCAAATTTGTACTGGCATGTAATAGTAATGATATAATTTCCACATTCTGTTGGGTCACCTTGAGTAGAGGGTTGGATAAAGAGAAGATGTTGACCCAGAATTCAAGAAACCATCATCATAGCTGGCATATCATGAACATTCTGTGTTTAAGCTGAAAATCTCACATAGTAAGCTATGAGTAGCTCTTCAGTGACATAGAAAAAACATGTGGTTGGTATAATAGAAAAGGCAGACAGACAGGACTTTGGGTCATGTGGAAAGGGACTGAGGGGCCGAGAGAGAAGTTTGTAGTCCAAGAAAGGAACTTTGGAGTTGGACATTCTGGGGCAGGTACAGTTGAGGACAGGTATCAGATGACAATAGCAGTGCAATTTATCATGACAAAATGGAAACCACCCAAATTCCCCAAATAAGAATAAGATAAAGTCAGCCATCAGCCATGGTATGTTAAAGCAATGGAATACCATGTAGCCATAAAAGAGATGACTACAATGGCCATTAAGTTACATAATGATGTATATTAAAAATAATGTTAAGGAGAAAAAAAGACGTAAGACAGGAGTAACCAAAGAAAAAAAAAAAAAAAAACCAAACTCACTGCCTTCAAGTCAAATCTGACTCATAGTGACCCCTCCTTGGGTTTCTGAGGCAGTATCACTATTAAAGTAGATTGCCCAATCTTCCTTCCAAGAAGTGGCTGGTGGGTTTGAACCACCAGCCTTCTGGTTAGTATTTAAATGCCTTAGGCACTAGGCCACCAGAGCTCCTAAAACAGAAGTAGAGCTGAGTAAAACATCTGCTCATTGATAATGATAGGAAGAGATTAGAGGGAACAGTTAATAATACCTTCAGAAAAAACTATTTTTGTTTCTCTCTTAGTGTTATTTAAGCAGGCACTTTAAAAATAAAAAAGGAAGAATATTTTTGGTCACTCACAAATTATCTCTTTTGCTGAATCAGAGGACCTGTCATAATCCCAGTGATACCCAAACTCACTTTTCTTTCATTTGGGGCCACAATTGGTCGTGAACTTATGCTGGCCTGGCAAAACATTTATAAAGGAAAGACAAAATTAATAAACTTTTTCAACAAAAATGTCCCAGTTCAGAAGAACAATGAAAAATTTATTAATTTATTTTACCTGGAATTTCCATGTCAATGAGTTTTTAGAGTGAGGAAAATAATCTAAAAGTCTAGTCCAGTGGATTTCAAATTCTGTTTCACAGGTGGCTCAGGAACTGCCTTTGGGACAAAGGGGTGAAAGGGTGGACAAGCAGACACAAATCACCTGTCCCCATATTCTGGGTCTCCAACACACAATTTAATGAGCACAGCTTTGCTTATATCTACTTCATACACTTGGCTTTGCAATCATGACAGCACATGAGAATCAAATGGAGAGTTTGAAAATCATACAGAGTACTTGTCCCCAGCCTGGACCCACTGACCCAGAGTATTTAATAATGAAGCTCAGCAATCCGTATTGTTTTAAAGCTTCTCATTTAATTGTGATGCAATCCAAATTCAGACAAGCTCTCTTCAGAGTGCTGGAAAGGGAGAGACACATAGTATTTGCTGGAATCCTTCCTGTTATAGGAGATTCTTCCCTCTAGAAGACATTTTTAATTACTGAAAGAAAATACAATCTCCATGGAACTGAAATAGCTCTCTTTTTGTCCTCTCATGTTACACGGGACCAATGAGCTTGCTCTTTCCCATGGCAGATGAGGTAGACAAAAGTAGAGTGGGTGCCACCCTTTATAATGGCACTTCCACTCTTTCTTCTGCTATCCAGTTCCATCCACCTTGTCACAGTAGTCAAAAAAAAAAAAAAATTCAACTTCAAGCATAATTCCTCAACTTCTGACTAGTTTGTGATCCAAGACAATCCAGAGTACTTCTTCGGGATATTTTTGTTTTTTAAAGCTAAAGCCTGAGCAGAAAATCATTTATTTCTGGCATCATGGAGTTAGAAAGATATGCATCTAGTCACCGGGTGCCATGTCTTCTACCTCATCATAGTGGGTGCTGTCATGTAGATCAAGATCTATGCACTGGCATCCACTCCCACAGATGCCAAGAGTGCTGCCTGCCAGAGGCTCCCAGGTGAGTCCTTCTCCTCAGCAAAGAAGGCTGACCCTCCTATGGTTATGCCCCCTCCCATGGTGCAGGCAGCCCACATCCAATGACTAGCTCATGTTGTATGCCTCAGTTTGATTCCTACTCATAGAAAGCCTGTAAGACAGAGTAGAACTGCCCCATAAGACTTCCATGGCTGTAAATCTATAGAGAAGCAGACTGCCACATCTTTTTCCCACAGAGCGGCAGGTAGGTTTAAACTTTGACCTTTTGGTTATCAGCCAAGCACTTAACCACTGTGCCATCATGACCTCTTTCTTGGTTAATAAATAGTAATAATAATAAAAAAAAAACCCTCAAACTCACTGTTGTCAACTCGATTCTGATTCATACTAAACTCATGGCTGTCAAGTTGGATCCGACTCATAGCAACCCCTCCTTGGGCTTCCAAGGCGGTAGCACTACAGAAGTAGATTGCCCAGTCTTCCTTCTGAGAAGTGGCTGGTGGGTTTGAACCTCCAGCCTTCTGGTTAGCAGTCAAATGCCTTAGGCACTATGCTCCCTCTGATTCATACAGACCCTATAAAATAGAATAGAACTTCCTCATAAGATTTCCAAGGCTGTAAATCTTTATGGAACCAGACTGCCACACCTTTCTCCCATGGAGCAGCTGTTGGGTGTGAACTGCTGTCTTCTTGGTTAATTCCAGACACATTTCCATTAAGTGGATTCTGACTCATAGCAACCCTCATTGGGTTTCCAAGTCTATAAATGTTTATGGAAGCAGACAGCCTCATCTTTCTTCCACAGAGAAGCTGGTGGGTTTAAACCACTGATGTTTTGGTTAGCAGTCAAATGCCTTAACCCCTGCACCATCAATACTGGGGGCGGGGTCAGAAACACTGCCTCTAAGTCGATTCTGACCCCCAGCGACTCCCATTGGGTTTCCAAGGCTATAAATCTTTTCAGAAGTAGATTGCCTCATCTTCCTCCTGTGGAGTAGCTGGTGGGTTTGAACCACTGATCTTCTGGTTAGCAGCCCAATGTCTTACCCACTATGCCATCAGAGCTCCTTGAACCACCAATCAAGGGATCTAGCTATCTGACACCTGTGCCTTGATTCAGGCCAATCCTGAAGGGCTAACCCAGCTCCTGCACGCCATATAGGCTCAGCTGAGGACTTTGTTGTGAATGTGCTGAAGTCTAAATTCTCCCTCCCGCTCAAACCTGCTTCCTTCACTCTCTCACAGTTGTTGTTCCTAAGAGCACTCAAGTAGATCTCCATCTGAGAATCTGTTTCCTCAGAACCCACCCTGTACCAGTTGGGAGGAATCCCAACTGCAGAAGGAAGGAATGGAGCTGATCTCAGATAACAGGATGTGAGCGACACCCAGAGAGAATCTTGACATCACTGACATCACCTGTGGCTCCCCAGCTCTCCTTTTCTCTAGGGTGAATGGCCCCAGTCTTCCAACTGTGCATATTCTACATGGTTCTGAACATCTCACCATCCTCACAGTGAGTGATAGATAACCTCAAAACTAAACGTAATTGTCCATATGAGGACCTGTGTATATCAGGACCAGACCCATGGGGAAATTTTGCATTCATTGGATTTCCACTAATTTAGCTAAAGATTAGGTCAGCCTTTGAGCAGCTCAGAACTTCTGTTGGTGTATTAAAGCCTGTATTCAACAAAGACTCCCACAACTCTTTCTGATAAGATCTAAGAAGTCGGCTCCCTCTCCCATTTCCAAACACGGTTTACTCTTCTCAAGGAATTGCTACAATTTATGATTAGCGGTATTTCTTAGCCCATTTAAACACATGCCCCAAACATGACCAAATATCTGAAAGAGGTGGAGGGGATTGTTTCTGGAAGTTTACATTGCAAAAACAGTAAGAAGGAATTAAAAATATACTTTTTTTTTTTCTCAAAACAGTGCACACTGTTCACCCATCCTGTTTACCCCCCTGAAAACTATAAAGTACACCTCATTCATGATCACTTGGAATTCTCATAGCTCTTTCTCAACTTTTAACCAGACCTAATATGTGTGGTGCATGAAAAGAAACCCCAAAAGACATCCATTTCGACAGTTATGTGGCTATGTTTGAAAATTAGGTGGCCTGGTGATTAAGTTTATCACATTGAGAAAAACAAAGTGGTGACACATTTAAGTAAGTTGGCTATTTTTTATTTAATTTCTAACCACAGAATGTTTGGAGCTAGATGCAACTTCCAAGGTCTTCTCATGCCATAATGGCAAATACTCTCCGCTGTTGCTCAAGAGCCCATGAAACACAGTGCTAAGCAAATCCAATGTTCTGTCTCACAGTCCTGATGATGTACTCCTCACCCCCCGAGGGTGTTTGTACACAAAGCCCAATGATACCCCATAATTTTCAGCATACCACATCAGACAGCTGCTATCAATTCATTGGCTCTGGAAAACCAGAGGAATTTTATTTTCTATACCTGCCAAAATCACCTTGTTCTCTAAAAGAGGTAAAATCAAGCACTTGGTTGCTAAGAGGAAGGTTGATAGTTCAAATCTACTCAGCAGTTCTGCAAGAAAAAGACCTGGCAATCTGCTTCTGTAAAGGTTACAGTCAAGAAAATCCTATGGAGTAGTTCTACTCTGCCATATGGGATCATTATGAAATGAAATAGATGCAAAGGCACCCAACAAAAATAGCAACAATTGAGCTTAAACCCCTGAGTTCTAATACAATACTCTCTCCATCTGTCTCTTTCTGAAAACTTTCCCATCACTATTTGCAAACTGGCCCAAACCAAAAACCAAAGTTACTGTCATTGAGTCAATTCTGACTCATGTTGTTGTTGTTGTTGTTTTTATGTGCCGTCAAGTTGTCTCCGGCTCATGGCAACCCCTCCTTGGGTTTCTGAGGCAGTATCACTATGGAAGTAGACTGCTCACTCTTCCTTCCGAGGAGTGGCTGGTGGATTTGAACTGCCTTCTGATAAGCAGTCAAGTGCCTTAGGCACTACACCACCCATTGGGTTTCCAAGCTTGTAAATCTTTACAGAAACAGATTGCCTCATTTTTCTTCTGCAGAGTGGCTGGTAGTTTTGAACCACTGATCTCTTGGTTAACAGCCAAACAACTTAACCACTACACCACCAGAGATCCTTACAAACTGGTCAAGGATGCAGAATTCTGGGCCTCCACGGCTGAGTATTTACCTAACTAATGGGGGTCGCTATGATTTAGAATCGACTTGATGGCAGTGAGGTTTGGTTTCTTTGGTTTAATTTAATGATGCTTACTATGATATATATGAGGCATGGAGGCCATTTGGAGGAAAATTAGTGGTCCAGTTAGGGCTCCAGTATCCACAGGGCCTTAGATACTTCTAGAAAAATAATAAAATGCTAAGACAAATAGAAGCATGCCCAGTGACTCATAGCTCTAAACTAATCCCACAATAGCCCCACCTCACTATTAAAAACATAAGAGAGAGAGAGAGGGAAAAATACAATTCCATGTATGTCAGTCTGTTTGGTAACTGCAACAACCAGCCATAAATGGGAAGTGACTCCTGACAAATGGTTTTGTTTGAAGTTGAGACCAGCCCTCTGGCTCCTGAACTGTCACTTGGGGCCTTGAAAGAATAAGTGGCCCCAGGTATATATGGTCCCCTTGAAAATGTTAAATATCCCCAGGACCAGCACCAGTACCACTCCCCTTGCACCAGGAGGATGGCATAGCTGTGAGAGGGATGGAAAACAACCAGTTGGCAGAGGTGCTCTCCAAGCCAGTCAGAAATTACAGGGTGATGTGTCAGGATCCAGGAAAAGATGGGTGTGATGTAGGTCATTCATTTTCCCTGACCCCGCAAGAACACACCTGGATCCCCAGCCTTCATCTTAGCATGTCTGAAACCCAAAACAGAGTGAACCTTAGAGACACCAGACACAATACCATCACTAAACAGATAAGGAGAATGAGGGTCAGAGAAGTCTAGACCTTGCCAGGGTCACACAGCAAGTACGCTGACATTTCCAAGAGCATGCTCTTCAAGGATTACAAAGAAAGAACTGTAAACAAGTAAATATCAGAGCAATGATAAATTTAAGTAATTCATCCACAGAAAAACCACTGGGTCTTTGCAGAGCCACTGACCTGAGAAAGCAGAACTCATTCTCCACCCCTCACTTCCCCACCCTCCCTTGTCAATGAGTCTTCCCTCTTCTCTAGCTCTGATGCTTACTGATGCAAAACTATAGCTACACAGTGACTCACTTTGGAAACAGACTTAGTAACTCAATCCTTACTCTCTAACCACTAGACTAAACTCCTCAAGACTTTGGGATATTTTACCAAATCTATGAACAAGTTTGCAAGAGAGGAGCCCTCTTTGCATTAAAGGTAAATAAGTGGTTTGTGGATCAGTAACAGATTGCATGAAATAAAAAGCAAAGAAATTCATAATTAATTCAGTATCTATTAAATTAAGAGCAATGCCAGATCCACTATCCCTTTTCAATCTTCCTACTATTCTGTCTTCAGAAACTACAGGTCAGAGATGATGAATAACTAGAGAGATGAGGTGTGTTGCTCAAATGAGTGGGCCAAGCCAAAATCCAAATCCAAGTCTGTCTGGTTTCCTTTGTCCCCCTCTCCCGCCTCCCAAACCCACACACCACCACAGCATTTTTCTGGTGGCTAAGGCACAGCCACCTTTTTTATTTTGTCAACACATAGTTCTGTGTATGGTTGGCAGAACATATGTCACACAAAAAAACAAAAAGAGAATTTGGAGGTGGAAGACCCATGTGACCTTGAGGAAATAAAATTTTGTGTGTGAGATGAAATGAAATAAGGTAGGTGAAAAATGCATTGTATAAACTACTGTCATTCGGTGAAAAGTGCATAAGGTCACAGAGAATGCCAGAGATAACAAAAAGACAAGCAAAAAGCTAACTCAGTGAACTGGATCCAAAGTGAAATCAGTATTTAGCTTATAGTAAGTAATAATAGTGATACATCTACACAGTGCTTAGAGCTTTGTACCTTATACAGAGTTTTAGAATAAATCAATGTACCCTCCAATATAAAAATCTGAACACAGTCATCCTCAAATCAATTGATGTTGTTAGCTGCTGTTGAGTTGGCCCCCAATTCATGGCAATCTCATGCACAATAGGATGGGACCATTGTGACCCACAGGAATTTCACTGAGTAATTTTTTTAAAAGCAGATCACCAGGTCTTTGTAGTCCATCTTAGCTTGAAAGCTCTCCTAAAACTTGTTCAGCATCAGAGCGACATGCAAGCCTGCACTGACAGACAGTGGTGGCTGCATATGAAGTGTTTTGACAAAGAATTGAACCTGGGTCTCGTGCACAAAAGATGAGAATTCTGCCACTGAACCACCACTGCCTTTTTTTTCCTTTACTAATACTGGTTTTTATACTTCTAAGTATAGTACAGATATGTTAGGTAAGTTGAAACAGCCAGCCAATGTAGTACAAAAGATTTATTGATCTAATTCTAGCAACACCTTCTTGAAGTAGGTGCTATGTAGTTATGGAAATGGAGGCAGAGAGAGACCCCGGCCCTTGACTCCACAGCTGGTAATAAAGGAGCCAAGCTTTGAATCTAGGTCTTATCTGACTTTCCAACCCACTCCTCCCCAGACCATTATAGGGAGTCTGAATTTTATCCTAAATGTAACAAGAAGCTCATTGAGAATTTAAGTAGGGAGTGATCTAACTCTGTATTTTCCCAGTTGAAAATAATGAACCATAAGTGGGTCATGAAATCAGTTTAGTGATTCACTAACAGAAGTTTTAAATGAAATGATACTGTGGAATAAAATGAAATTAAAGAAAATAGAATTAAAAACAAATAGTATACTGCATGTAATAAGGGATGGCACAGTGGCTAAAGTGCCTGGCTCCTAACTGAAAGGTTAGTGGTTTGAACCCACCAACTGCTGCATAGGAGAAAGATGAGGCAGTTCGCTTCTGTAAAATTCCAGCCATGGAAACCCTATGGGCTAATTCTACTTTATTCTATAAGGTTGCTATGGGTCCGAATCTATTCGACGGCATCAGGTTTTTTAAACCTTGAGAGTCATTTCCTGAAACTTTATTTCATTTACATAGAGATACATATGTCCATACTATGTTACAGTATAAAGTTGATTTCTCACTGTGAGTCTTGAAGGGAAAAGTGTGAAAGTCACTGGTCTAATTCATATCTTAGAAGAATCTTTCTGGGTTCCTTGTGGAGAATGGATCACAGTGGAACAAGGAAAGAGGAAGGAAGGTCAGAGAGAAGTCTGTTAAAGTACAGGCTAGAGTCACCATTTCATGTTCAGGGTCATTAATGTCTAATCCAAAAGCTTCAGTCTGGTATTTCTCCCCCAAATCCAGGTCCATCCTGACTCTCTGCGTTTATCTCTTCTTGCCACTCCCCACTGTCCTGCTTGCTATCAACCCATGCACTTCCTCACCCTTTCCAAACCATGCCTCTTTTTTTTCCCATGTTCCTTATCCTTAGTATGCCCCCTTTTTTTTCCCCCTGAATAGCAGGTCATACTCATCTTTCAAAGCATGGCACATGCAGGTGTTTTCCAACATTTCTAGTCAGTTTTCAGTACTCACTGTGTGCCCAGATTTATATTACAGGTGACTTATAAGCGTCTCAAGTCCATATTGCATGTATCTGTGAAACCCCTTACAATGCCTAAGAGCATCAAATGCAGAGAAAATCCTAAAAAAACGTGTATTGATTTACTGTAAAGGACTGGTCTGTAAGCTTTAGGAAGTAGAAGCTGGAAAAGGGGATATCTGAGTGAAGAATTGTATTAACTACTATTTCCTCAGTACTTGTAATGCATTAGGCAATGGACGTACCAAAAAGCCAAGCCACTGCCATCTAGTCAATTCTGACTCATAGCAACCCTATAGGACAGAGTAGATCTGTACCACAGGGGTTTCCAAGGCTATAAATCTTTATGGAAACAGACTGTCTCATCTTTCTCCTGTGGAGCAGTGGTGGAGCATCTTTCTCTGTGAAGCAGCTAACCAATGACCTTTTGGTTAGCAGTCAAGCACTTTAACCACTGCATCACCAGGGCTTCTCAGGCAATGGACTTAATTCTGGAAAAGTAATAAAAGAATAGTAGTTACCACTATGCAAACATTTCATATGCATTATTACTTTTGTCTTCAATAAATACATGCAGTAGTATATTATCGTCTCCATTTTGCAGATGAGCAAACTGAGATAAAGTATATATATATATATATATATATATGTTCATACCAGTACCTAGAGCTAACCCAGGCATATATTTACAAAATCAGTTTATATCACATAAACTACTTTGTATATTTCTGTCACACCAGAAATAAATGTCAAAGCTAGCACATTTCCACTTACCAATGAACTCAATTCAATATTTACTAAGACCAGGTGAGACCTGTCCATTAGAGACCAGGTGATTTCTAAAATAAATGGAGTTATATAGTTATGATTTTATTGAGGAAATATAAATGAAGAGAAGAAAGTTTGACTCATAGAAAAGAGGAAGCCATTTTTGGTGGTGGTGAAAAACATGGGATGATGTAAGCAGAAGTGAGTAAGCTGTGTAATTTAGCATTCCCCCAAATTTCTTCTCCTAACACTAGTTTCAAGGTGTGTTAATTGGTGTTATGCAATAAAGGGTCAAGTCAGTGTGGGAAATGCCCTATTTAACAAAGGCAAGCAGACTTCTTTACTGGAAGATTTCTTGGAATCTTTAGGGTATGGATTTGCATCTGAACTCTTCAAGATGGCCAGGGTTTCCCTATCTTATTTGAACCCAGGACTTTCTTCTCATAAAATAAATAATCATTGGAAAACCCCAGAGTAAGGATTTCAATTTAAAACCAGCTAAGACCTATTCAAAGATGAAAACAAGGATGTAATGAGTAATAGAACTTGAAGCTAGGGATTGGGCATTTTGGGTTAATATGAGGCCAACATAAACTTACTAGAGTTTGATAAAGTTCACAACAAATAAATACAGGAGAAGGTAACATTTGCTATCCTGTTTAGAATTTAGAATAACTCAGTGCTGTGGAGTCGATTAAACTCATAGCAACCCCTCCTTGGGTTTCTGAAGCGGTATCTCTACGGAACTAGACTGCCCAATCTTTCTCCCTAGAACTTAGAGTAGAGGTCTCTAAATATTCTAGAGAATGTACAAGAAGATCCACTAGAGTGTGGGAAGAAAATATTATGACATTTATTTCTATTTATGTTGTTTTTAAAAATCAGAAGTAAATTAATATTACTAACATTTAATACATAGATGGACAGTAACACATGTATATGATGTATAAATTATTGGGTTCCTATGTTCAAAAATGTTATATATAAGGATACACAAACAAGAAAAGTTTGGAGATGGCTGAATTAGATAATCTGGAGTAGGGAGTGTCTAGAGCTTGCACGAAGGTTGTGGTTGTGGAAGTGAAGAGGAAAGAATAAAGCTAGTAAATTGGGATGGATGGGGCTTAGAGGGAGAAAGTGTCAGAGAGCTGGAAGTAGTCATCAGCAACAATTATGACAAAAATGGGTGTGGAATAGAATGGATGTTAGTGCCAACGCTAGGAGTTCTGGGATCAGATTGAAATTTACCACTGACAATGTTGGGGAAATTGAAAAAGAATAGAACAAAGAAATCAAGCAATCATTATGCTCTACATTCTCCCAAAATTACAGTATTGAGACCAGTATTTGATATATAATAATTGTTCAATAAATGCTTGCAAGATTAACACATGAGTGAGTGAATGAACCAATAAATGAGTAAATGCAAAGTATTCAACACAGAAATGTAAAGCAGGAAATTTTGAACAAAATGAAAATGATCTTCCAAGTCAAGAGTTCACCAAATGCCATTTCTTAAAAATTATGACAACATCTGATATTTATTTGATCTCAAAATAATAATTTATAGGATGTATCTATATATGTTCATACCAGTACCTAGAGCTAACCCAGGCATATATTTATAAAATCAGTTTATATCACATATACTACTTTGTAATTTTCACTCAATGTTATACTCTGACCATGTCCATAAATATGCTTCTACAAATTCTTCTTCAGCATCTGCTTAATATTCCATCAAGTGGATGTATTAAGATGTACACAACCAAATGTTACTATTGAATATTTCAGCTTTTTTTTTTCATTTGTTCTAATTATAAAATGTGTTGCAATGAATATATCCGCAACTACATCTTTGCCCATATTCTTCATTAGTTCCCCAGGTTAATACCTGGCAATTGAACTGCTGAGTCATTTTTAAGGCCTTTATATGCATTTTCAAATTGCTCTCTAGTTATTTTGAATGAGATTTCATAACACATTTGAACTTTTTAGTTTAAATTATTACTTTCACTTATGCTCAGATCTTACTTGATTTCCACCGAAACTCCATGAGCAGGCCTGGAGGACCTTATTTTACAGATGAAAAAGAATTTCAAACCTATTCTGAGCCTTTCTCAAGGTTACAAGGAACAACACCAGGCTACCATGAGGGCTCTTTCCACATGATGATGAAATACCAACATGTCAATGAAAAATACCACTACCCTGATCCACATGTTCCTCTTCAACAGTAAAATATATGAGCTCAAGTTTCTAATGAGGGTGTTTCAAAATTAAACAATAGCTAGATATTGCCTGTTTGACATTGAATTCTCTTTCCTTGTAAAGACTTCTTGATATCTTGCCAAATTACTAACTTTGCTTTTGAGTATGTCCCTTTGTTAAAATATGGTTGCTAATAACCGGCACCTGGCTGCCAGTACTGTTTATGGTACTTGGATACTCTTGTTTGCCTCTAAGCAAAAAAGAAAAAAAGTTCAGAGGAATAGAGAGTTCAAAAGAGCCTTGTAGATCATCTCAATTCCACTCTAGCTAGTGCAGATAATGAAGCTTGTCTGTGCTTTATTGGGAAGTGACTTGTCCAAGGTCACACATCCAGCAAATGGTGGACATCAGACCACAGGGGACTTCCAGTCCAATGCTCTGATTAGCATCATAGAATACTATAATTGGTTTGTATCTTAAAAGTATAGATTTTATCCACATAATTTTTCATTTGGAGAAACTAAGGCCCAGAAAGAGGAAATAACTTACTCAATGATGTGCAGGTAATTCACAGCAGAGCTGATGTGAGGTTCCCAGGTATTCTAACTTCCAATTATGTAATTAGTCCCAGATTGCACTCTGCCCCACCAGAATCCATTCCAAAAGGCTGGGACTAGAGTGAGGCAAGTGAGACACTCACTTCCAGAACAAAACAATGGACTAAAATATACCATCAATCATGAAAATGGCACAGGACCTAGCAAAGTTTCATTCAGTTATACATAAAATCACTAGGAATAGGAGCCAACTTACTAGCAGCTAACAACAACAACAAAAGATAAATCATATTTTAATGCAATATTTTAAATAATCAACATTAATACAAAAGATCTATAATGAACATAATGTCCAATATTTATGTATAGGTGAAGTCTGACACTTTACTTGCCTCACCTCACTTGACTTGACTTGACTTGATTTGACTCACCTCACTTGCTTCATGCTGACAGATACTTCTTTACGAAAATTTTTGTTATTTTGGTCATCATGGAGAGTCTTGAACTAATTTTTTGCACCCAAGAAGAGTGCCTTACACTTATCATAGACAAAAAGCTTTTCCATGTCTATCATGGGGCCTATCTGAGGTCCTCCAGTGCTTGGCCCAAAGACCTCATCAGTAAGACTGCATTATGGGATAGATGCTCACAAGGAGCTACAGGCAAGAAGCTTGTCCATGCCTATAACTGATAGGATTGAACATTTGGACAGAATAACTCTCTCTATGACCCTTGGCCCATAGAGAAAATAAATTGTTGATGGACCAAAAAACCAAAAGCCAAGCCAAACCAAACTCATTGCTGTCCAGTCAATTTAGATTCATAGAGACCCCTCCTTCAGTTTCTGAGGCAGTATCTCTATGGAAGTCTATTGCCCAGTCTTCCTTCTGAGGAGTGGCTTGTGGGTTTGAACCACCAGGCTTCTGCTTAGCAATCAAATGCCTTAGGCACTATGCCACTAGAGCTCCTAAAGTTGCTGATAACTCAAATTCTTGAGATTACAAATGGAACCATTCAAATCTTAGTTATTTAGATATCCATATAAAGTTTTATATCTGATTTCATAAAAGCAGCTATTCAAGTACCGGATGGGGTGAACTGGCTTGTCAACTAATGTGAAAAAAATCTGGGCCTTTTAATTGACCACAAGCTTAGATTGAGCCCATAATAGGAGATGGCTGCCAGAAATGCAGATGGAATCTTGGCTGCATTTATGAGTTTGTGGTATTCAGGAACTGTGAGCTTAATTCTATGGGAAGCCAGGGACCAAGAGAATATATTCTGACTTCTTTGTGGGGAAGTCTCAAGGTTGTTATTTGAGGCTGGAAGGTTTTTCAGAGAACAGTTGGCCAAAAGATGCCTTGTGCCCAGACTATCATAGACAAAACCTTTTCCATGCTTATCACAGGGCCTAGCACATAAAATTTAAGATGAGAAGTCATGGAATATCAGACCTATGCAGCATTTATAAAGATTATGGACTTCAATTTGTCCCTTTGTTGTTGCTCTTAGGTGCTTTCAAGTCAATTCTGACTAATAAAAATCTTATATATAACAGAATGAAATACCACCTAGTCTTGAGCCATCCTCACAATCGTAGCTATGTTTGAGCCATTGTTGCAGCCACTTTGTCAATACATCTCATTGAAGGATTTCCTACTTTTTGCTGTCCCTCTACTTTACCTAGCATGATATCCTTCTTCAGGAACTGGTCCCTCCTGAGTCTATGTCCAAAGTACATAAGATGCCCTTGACACCAGCGTGCATGAAGAAAAATCAGAACAAAGATTTAAGAAAAATGAAGAGAACCTAAGAGTTATATGGGATGACATGAAAAGAAACATCTTATACCTCATTGGAATTCCAGAACAAGAAGAGGTGAAAAAGAAAACACTGAGAATATTGTGGAAGACTTACTAATAGAAAATTTCCCCCATATCATGAAGGAAGAGGAGATATTTGTCCAAGAAGCTCAAAGAACTCCATACAGGATAGACCCCAAGAGAAAAACACCAAGGCATATCATAATCAAACTCTCCAAAATCAAACACAATGAAAGAATCTTACGAGATGCCCAGGAAAAAAGAAAGACCACTTATAATAATCAAACAGTTAGGCTGAGTTCTGATTACTCAGAAGAAACCACGCAGGCAAGAGGCAATGGGAGGGTATATACAAAACACTGAAGGAAAAGAACTTCCAACCAAGAATCCTATATCCAGGCAAACTGTCCATCAAATATAAGGATGAAATTGAGACATTCTCAAGCAAACATAAATTAAGGGACTTTGTGAAAACCAGACCAACCCTACAAGAAATGCTTAAGGCAGTCCTTCCAACAGAGAACCCACAACAGAGAACAACGAAATCAAGACACATAACATCAACATTAAAAACAAATCAGAAATAATGCTCAAAATAAGATCATAAAACATTGTGCACTAGCAAACAAGGAAGTCAATCTGCACATGACAATAGCAACTAAACAAATAGAGGGAATAAAAGTTCTAGGTACAAAACTTCCAAATGGAGAGGAAAACACGACAATGTCCTCACTGTTCCAAAAATATAGATACAAGAATTCACTCTAAGGTAACCACAGAGAAAATTGACGATCCCCCTAAGCAAACCCAGAAGGAAGGAAAACATGGATTTAGTAAGCACAAAACCAACAATAAAGAAGAAAAGAGAGGAAAAACTTGACAACAAAATGAACTCAGCACAGAAAGGTATATGGACCAAGGAAACTCCAACAACACGACAAAAAACACAATAGAATGACAGCAATCAATTCATACCTATCACTAATTACACTCAATGTGAATGAACTAAATTCACCAATTAAGAGAAAGGGAGTGGCAGACTGGATAAGAAAAGAAGACTCATTGATATGCTGCCTACAAGAGACCCACCTTAGACACAAAGATAAAAACAAATTAAGAGTTAAGGGGTGGAAAAAAATATACTGAACCAATGGCAAACAAAAAGAGCAGGAGTGGCAATATTAATTTTGGATAAAATAGACTTTAAGCTGAAAAACAACGTAAGAGACAAAGAAGGTCACTATATGATGCTGAAGGTGCTCTAGTAGCACAGTGCCTAAAGCACTCGACTGCTAACCAGAAGGCTGGTGGTTCAAACCCACCTGCCACTCCTCAGAAGGAAGATGGGGCAATCTACTCCCATCATAATACTGCCTCAGAAACCCAAGGAGGGGTCGCTATGAGTCGGGTATGACTTGACGGCACATAACAACAACAACAACAACATATGATGCTGAAAGGGTCAATTGACCAAGAAGACATTATGATAATAAATATCTATGCACCCAATGAAAGTGCTAGAAATACATGAAGCAAACATTAATTGAATTGAAAGGGAAAATAGACAACTTTACAATAGTAGTAGGAGACTTTAACACACCACTTTCAAGGAGGGACAGATCAACTAGAAAAGAAATCAACAAAGATACAGAAGAACTCAACAACACAATCAACCAACCTAACCTCAAAGACATATACAGAGCATTCCACCCAACAAAAGCACAATTCACATTCTTCTCCAGTGCACATCAATCATTCTCCAGAATAGATCCTATGTTAGGACATAAAACAAGCATCAATAAATTAAAAAAACATTGAAATACTACACAGTATCTTCATGGACCACAATCCTATAAAATTAGAAATTAGTAATAGGAAGATCAAGGAAAAAACATCAAACATGGAAGCTGAACAATACACTGCTCAAAAACTACTGGGTAACAAAGGAAATAAAAAAGTTCCTAGAAACAAATGAGAATGAAGATACATCTTACCAAAACCTATGGAACACAGAGAAAACAGTACTCAGTGGTCAGTTTATAGCAATAAATGCATAAATCAAAAAAGAGGAGAGAAACAAAATCAACATTCTAACTCAACAACTCCAATAATTAGAAAAAGAACAACAAGAGAATCCTACAGTATCCAAAAATAAGAAAATAATAAAGATCAGAGCAGAAATAAATGAAACCAAAAATAAAAAATAAAAAAAATAATGGAGAAAATCAACAAAATAAGAATCTGGTTCTTTGAAATGATTAACAAAACTGACAAGCCACTGGCAAATCTAACAAAAGAAAAGAAAGAGATGATGCAAATTACAAGAATAGTAAATGAGAAGGGTGTTATCACAACAGAATCAACTTATATAAAAAAGATACTGACAGAATATTATAAAAAACTGTCCCCCAACAGATTTGACAATCTAGAAGAGATGGACAAGTTTCTGGAATCACAAGACCTAATCTAAACTATCCCACTCAGAGATAGAATACTTGAACAGACTCATAACAT
>NW_006921697.1:2854842-2907214 GCF_000298275.1 Orycteropus afer afer
TGCCTTAGGCACTATGCTACCAGAGCTAGCCCATAAAAATCCTGTTCCACAACCTACATTGGTGAATAGCGATTGGGGTCTTAAAAGCTTTTGAGTGGCCATCCAAGATGCAGCTAATGGTCTCCTATCATTGGAAGCAAAGAAGAGTGCAGAAAACCAAGGGCATTTGGAAAAAATAAGCCCTAGGACATGATGGACCTTGAGACTGGAACTAGATGGTGCCCAACTACCAATGCCCACCACTCAGGAAAGGATCTAAACTGGAGATCCTGGATAGAATGGGAGAAAAACATGGAACAAAATCCAAAAGCACAATAATGACCAGAATTATTGGCTGGATGGAGTCTGGTGGGACCCTCAATACTATAGCCCTGGGATACACTTTGGGCCTGGAATAAAACTCACTCAAAGGGGCTGGCTCTCAGCCCAATAGTAAATAAGATGTACATGCCAACCACTCAACCGAGGGTGACACACTCACATACTCTATGGAGCTGCATCCCTTGGAGCAATCAATCACAGGGCACCAGAGAGGCAACATTCAAACGGAGGAAATGCAGGACACACAAGAGTGCTTAACTATGAGGGGCATGGGGCAGTACTGGGAAGGGAGGGGAGGGGAGCCTGTTAGGGTTGAGGATGGCAATTGGGGAGTGAAACCAAATGTACATGAAATGTTGAATGTAAAACAAACTCTGCTCTGTAAATTTACACCTAAAGCACACACACACACACACACACACAAAGTACGTAAGACAAAATCTTCCCATCCTCCCTTCTACAGAGCAGTCTAGCTGTACTTCATCTAAGACATGTTTGTTTGTTCTTCTGTCAGTCCATGATCTATTCAATACTCTTCACCAACACCATCATCCAAAGCCATCAATTCTTCTTTGATCTTCCTTATTCATTGTCCAGCTTTCACATGCATAGGAGGTGATTGAAAATACCATGTTTTGGTCCAGGAGCACTTTTGTCTTCAAAGTGATGTCTTTGCTCTTGAATTTTAAAGAGATCTTTTGCAGTAGGTTTGCCCGATGCAATGTGTCATTTGATTTCTTGACTGCTGCTTCCATGAGTCTTGATTGTGGATCCAAGTAAAATGAAAACATCCTTTTCAGCTTCAATATTTTCTCTATTTATCATGATGTTGCTAATTGGTCTAGTTGTGAGGATTCTTATTTTTGTATGTTTCTCATTATTTATTTAGTATTCTTTTTTTCTTGCACTCTTCTCTTATTACTTCCAACCTAAACTGTATATTTTTCTCTTTTTCCCTTTTTTTAAAATTTTTTTTTCATTTATTGCTTTTTTTGTGGTAATTGTGTTTATGTGGTTTGAGTTTTCTGTCCTCTTGGTTTTATTTTTGGGGGGTTGTTCTGTTTATTTCTCTAACTGGGTGGAAGATAGCAATCATCCCCACACAACCCAACCACCTCACATCTTCTGCAGTCATATCCAATGGTCAAGGGCCACCATCTTCTTCTGTGCCATCTGCTCAATGATAGGAAATGGTCAATATCAACCCAACTAGCCCTCAACTCCTCTACAAGAACAACAAACAGAGATCTGTGCATTCATTTTCATCCTCTATTACACCCCCTAGCAGACAGGTGGTGAGTGCCTAAGTGGTGCCAAACTAGCAAACAGAGTAGTACACCAGCCCTGTTCATTCAGATATATTAAAACAAAAATGAAGGAAAAAAAAAAAAAAAAACCCTGGATGAATCATACCAACCTACAATTACAAACTAAATATAAATACAATGACAAGACAATGTTTCAGAGCCAACTGGCCATCACAGTTCACACAAAGAAACAAGATAAAGTAGTACAACAAGAGACCAGGATACAGACCCAGAAAACATCCATGAGAAACAGCAGCATTGCAGCTACATGAAAAGGAATTCAAGAGAATTATATGCTAAATATAAATACAATGACAAGACAATGTTTCAGAGCCAACTGACCATCACAGTTCACACAAAGAAACAAGATAAAGTAGTACAACAAGAGACCAGGATACAGACCCAGAAAACATCCATGAGAAAGAGCAGCATTGCAGCTACATGAAAAGGAATTCAAGAGAATTATATGTAGAAACCTTCAACACACTGAAAGACAGATCAAGAAAACACTGAGAAAATGAAGGAAAACAATACAAGAACTGACAAAATAAATGAAAAGTTAGAACCCATACTAAAATAGCAAATAGAAATACAGAAGATGAATACAAGATTTCAGCCATAGATAACACATTAAAAGGGCAAAGGAATAGAATCAAATCAATGGAAGACAGAATTTGTGAGAGTGAAGACAAACTACTACTTTGTTGAGGGATCAATTGAAAAAAGATCAAAACAAAATAAGAAAAGTCTAAGATTTATGTAGGACATCATCAAGAGGAATAGCTTACATGTGATTGGCATTGCAGAACAGGAAGAGACAAACAAAACCATCAAGAAAATTGTCAAAGGTTTTTTGGAAGAGAATTTCCCTAATGTGGTGAAAGATGAGAAGATTTTCATTCATGAAGTTCACTGAACTCCAAACAGGATAGATCCTAAAATAAATCAACAAGATATATCATAATCAAACTTACCAAAACCAAAGACAAAGAATGAATCCTGAAAGCAGCATGAAATAAACAAAAAGTTACCTACAAAGGGCAAACAGTAAGACTAAGTTCTGATTTCTCAGCAGAAGCCATGCAAGTGAGAAGGGAATGGGATAACATATATAAAACCTTGGAAGGAAAAAAAAAAATTGCCAACCAATAATTACACATCCAACAAAATTGTCCTTCAAATATGATGGGAAATTAGGACATTTCCAGATAACAGAAATTAAGGGAATTTGTTAAAACCAGACCAACCTCACCAGAGATGCAAAAGGAAGTCCTTTGAACAGTGAAACAACAACAACCAATGATTAACACCCATGATAATATAACCCAGAAACCAACCCAGATATTGTTGTTGCTGTTATGTGCCATCGAGTCAGCCCCGAGTCATAGAGACCCCTCCTTGGGTTTCCAAGGCAGTATCACTACGGAAGTAGATTGCCCAACTTTCCTTCCTAGGAGTGATATAGAATTATTCAAAGTAAAATAAATTTGCAAGACTGTAAACAGAGAACCAGAGACATCAATTAGTAAATGAGGGCAACAAAAAACTAAAAAGAGGGAATAAATAGTGTATGTACAGAACTTCTATATGAAGAGGAAGTGAATATGATTGCAAGATAGAATAGACTGTTCTAAACTTAGGTTGTTGTTGTTGTTGTTATGTGCCGTCGAGTCGGCCCCTACTCATAGCGACCCCTCCTTGGGTTTCCGAGGCAGTATCACTACGGAAGTAGGATTGCCCAACCTTCCTTCCGAGGAGTGGCTGGTGGGTTTGAACCACCAGCCGTCTGGTTAGCAGGCAAGTGTCGTAGCCACTATGCTACCAGAGCTCCCCTAAACTTAGGAGGAATATAAAATACCACAGGATAATCTCAAAGAAAATTAATAAATCTTCTCATCAAAATAAAAAAGAGGAAAGGCACAAATATTTAGCAAATATTAAAACAATAGCAACAAAGGAAATCATAAAAAGTTCACAAACAAAATGAGGTTAGCACAGAAAATTATATGGAACAAAGAAATCAGCAACACTATGAGAAATATAACAGAATGACAGCAATAAATTCATGCTTATCAATAGTTCTGCTGAATGTGGGATTAAATGCACCAATCAAGAGATGGAGAGTTGCAGACTAGATAAGAAATATGACCCCATTAACATGCTGTCTACACGAAACTCACCTTAGACACAAATACAAAAACAAGGCTAAAAATCAAAGGTTAAAAAAATGTATCAAGCAAATGGAAATTAAAAATGAGCAAGTGTGGCAATATTAATTGCTGATAAAACAGATTTTAAGACAAAAACCACCGTAAGAGACAAGGAAGGACATTATATAACAATTAAAGGATCAACTGGATAAGAGGACATAACCATAATAAATATCTATACACCCAATAAATGAAAGAGCCCCAAAATACACAAATCAGACTTTAATAGAAGTGAAAACACAATGACTCCACAGTAATAGTTGTTGTTGTTGTTATGTGCCGTCGAGTCAAACACGACTCATAGCGACCCCTCCTTGGGTTTCTGAGGCAGTATCACTACAGAAGTAGGATACAGTAATAGTAATACAGTAATAGTAGGAGACTTTAATATACCACGTTCAGTGAAAGACAGAACAATTAGAAGGAAACTCAACAGACACAGAAGAACTAAACAAAGCAAAAAAACAACTTGACCTTATAGACTATACAGAGCACTTCAACCAACAACAGCACAATACACAATTTTTTTCCAGCACATTATTCAGAATAGACCATATATTAGGCTACAAAGCAAGCCTTAATAAATTTAAAAACATTGAAATATTGCAAAGCATCTTCTCAGATCACAATGCTATAAAATTAGAAATCAGTAACATGAAGACCAAGGGGGGTGGGAAGCAAACACATAGAAACCGATTAACACCTTCCTTAAAAACTACTGGATAATAAAACACACTGCTGTTGAATTGAATCCAATTTATAGCAACCCCTCCTTGGGTTTCCTGGGTGGTATCACTTCAGAAGTAGATTGCCCAATCTTCCTTCCAAGGAGTGGATAATAGAAGAAATAAAAAACCTACTGAATCAAATTATAATGAAAACACAGCATACAAAAATCTTTGGGATACAGCAAAAACAGTGATCTGAAGGTAATTTATAGCAATAAATGCACTCATAAAAAAGGAAGAGTGAGCCAAAATCAATACCTTAACCAAACATCTCCAACAATTAGAAAAAGAGAAAACAACAAACAACACAATGCACTGCTGTCAAGTCGGATCTGACTCATTTCCCAGGCGATATCACTACAGAAGTAGATTGCCCAACCTTCCTTCCAAGGAGTGGCTGGTGGGTTTGAACCGCCAACCTTCTGGTTAGCAGTGAAATGCCTTAGGCACTATGCCACCAGAGCTCCTAGCAAAAGAGCAGCAAAGGAAAAAAAAAAAAAAAAGCCTACAGTCACCAAATGAAAGAAACAATAAAAATTCTAGCAGAAATCAATAAAGATTTGAGCAGAAATAAGTGTAACAGAAAACAAGAAAACACTAGAAAGAATCAACAAGACTAGAAGTTCATTCTTTGAAAAAATTAATAAAATCTACAAATCACTGGCAAACGTAACAAAGGAAAAGATGTAAATAACACAGATAATCAATGTATTGGGCAATGACAAAACAGAACCAACCAAAATAAAAAGGATATATCAGGATACTCTGAAGACTTGTTACTCCAACAAATTTGAAAACCTAGAAAAAATGGACAAATTTTTAGAAACACACTAATCACCTAAACTAACACAGACTGAAGTAGAAAATTTGAACAAACCCATAACCAAAGAAGAAATTGAAAAAGTAATTTAAAAAAAAATCAACAACAACAAAAAAAAACTCCTGCCCAAGACAGCTTCACTGGATAATTCTAACAAACATTCAGAGAAAAGCTGATACCAGTCCTATTCAAACTATTCCAGAAAACAGAAAAGGATGGAACCCTCTGAAATTCATTTTATGAAGCAAACATAACCCTGATACTAAATCCAGGGAAAGACACCACTAGAAAGGAAAACTTCAAACCAATATTTCTCATGAATATAGATGCAAACATCTTCAACAAAATCCTAGCCAACAGAATCCAACAACATATCGAAAAAATAACATATCACCAAATGTGATTCAGACTAGGTATGCAAAGATGGTTCAATATCAGAAAAACAGTGAATGTAATTCACCACATAAATAAAGCAAAAGAAAAGAACCATATGATCATATTAATCAATGCAGAAAAGGCATTCGATAAAATCCAATACTGAGAAAAACAGAAAAAGAAGGGAGATTCCTCAACGAACAGCCATTATTTTCAATGGAGAGAGACTGAAAGCATTCTCCTTGCAAACGGGAACAAGGCAAGGATGCCCTCTATCATCATTTCTATTCAAATTGTCCTTGCCAGGACAATAAGGCAAGAAGAGAAATAAAAAGGCATCCAAATTGCTAAGGAAGAAATAAAACTATCCCTGTTTGTAGATGATACAATCTACAAAATCCCAGAGACTCAGCCAGAAAACTATATGAACTAATTGAAAGATTTAGTACAGTGGCAGGATGTGAGATCAACATACCAGTATCGGTTGGATTCCTCTACACCAACAAAGAGATCTCTGAAAAGGAAATAAGGGAAACAATACCATTTACAATAGCTACCAAAAAGACAAAATGCTTGGGAATAAATCTTACCAGAGACACAAAAGACTTGTACAAAGAAAACTACAAAACACTACTGCAAGAAACTATAAAAGATGTACATAAATGGAAGAACATACCATGCTTATGGATAGGAAGACTGAACATTGTGAAAATGTCAATGCTAACCAATGCAATCTATACATTCAATGCAATCCTAATCCAGATCCTATCAATATTTTTTAAGGACATGGAAAAACCAATCAGTAATTTTATATGGAAAAGAAAGAGCCCTCAGATAAGCAAAGTACTACTGAAGAAGAATAAAATAAGAAGTCTCACACTTCCCAATCTCAAAACCTACTATATAGCCAGAGTAGTCAAAACAGCTTAGTGTTGGAAAAACGACAGACATAGACCAGTGCAACAGAAAAAGAGAACCCCTAAATAGATCCATCCACCTACAGAAAGCTGATCTTTGACAAAAAGCTGAAATCCATTCAATGGGCAAGAAACAATCTCTTTCCATTTGCAGAAAAATGAAACAAGATCCATATCGCATACTATACACAAAAACAAACTCAAGATGGATCAAAAACTTAAATGTAAAACCTAAAAGTATAAAGAAATAATAGGGGCAAATGGACCCTAATGTATGGCATAAATAAACTATGAAATAGAACTAAAATTGCCCAAACAGCAGAAGGTAAACTATACAACTGGGGCCTTCTAATAATTAAAATTTTTATGTACATCAAAAGACTTCTCCAAAAGAGTAAAAAGAGAACCTACAGATTGGGAAAAAAATATTCAGCAACAGCATATCTGACAAGGAACTTATCTTTAAAATTTACAGAAACCTCCAACACCATGACTGCAAAAAGAGAAATATTCCAATTTAAAAATAGGCATAAGGTATGAATAGACACTTCACCAAAGAAGATATTCAGGTGGCCATCAAACACAAAGAAATGCTCAGATCATTAACCATTAGAGAAATGCAAATCAAAACAATGAGATCATCTCACCCCAGCAATAATCACAAAATTCAATAAGAGAAAATAATAAATGCAGGCGAGGATGTGGAGAGATTGGGACTCTCATGCACTGCTGGCAGGACTGTGGAAACTGGTGATGCTTCCTTAAAAAGTTGGAAATAGAAATACAATTTGATCCAGAAATCCCATCACTAGGTTTATATCCTAAAGAAGTCAGAACAGGACATGAATAGATACATGCACACCCATGCTCATTGCAGCACTATTCACAATAGCAAAAAGATGGAAACATCCTAAGTGCCCATCAATGGATGAACGGATACCCAAACTGTGGTACATACACAAAATTAATATTATGCAACACTGGAGAATAATGAAGAATCTGAGAAACATCTCATCACATGGACACACTTGGAGGACATTATGCTGAGTGAAATAAGTCAATCACCAAACCAAATCAAACTCACTGCCATTGAGTTGATTCCGACTCATAGCAAACCCCACTGGGTTTCAAGGCTGTAAATCTTTACAGAAGCAGACTGCCTCATCTTTTGCAGAGGAGCTGATGGGTTCAAACCACCAATAGTTTGGTTAACAGCCAAATGCCTTAACCACACAGAAGGACAAATACTGTATGAGTCCACTATTGTCGAAAGTCAAGGAATGATTTACACATGGAAGGAAAATTTCTTTGTTGGTTACTAGGAATAGATGGGAAGGAGAGGAAAAATTGCTAGATAGGTAAGAGACAAGTATTGAAGAGAAAGGCTATATACCAAAAGACAATAACCAGCACAATAACACTAAGGAAAAGGATGACACGAAGAGGTGCATAAGGAAAAAAAAAAATGTACAGAGAAAAGTCCCATGAGGAAAATAAAGCAGGGTAAGAGACTAAGAATGACAGGTATAGGATGGTGACCATTTCATATGGTGGTGGGGGGAGAGGGTGTCAGGAAAAGCCTCTTTGAGGAAGGAATCTTTGAGATAAGAACTGAATGATGATACCAAACAAAACCAAACCCACTGCCGCTGAGTTATTTCCAACTCATAGCAACCTGATAGGACAGAGTAGAACTGCTTCAGAGGGTTTCCCAAGCTGTAAATCTTTAAAAAAGCAGGCTGCCTCATCTTTCTCCTGCAGAGTGGTTGGTGGGTTGAAACCACTAATTTTTTAGTTAACAGCTGAACGCTTTAATCACTGCACCACCAGAGCTCCTGAATGGTGAGAAGGAAGACATAAAAAATGAGACATAAAAGCTGTGTGGAAGTAGTGCTAAAGATATTAATGTCTTAAAAGAGTCCACAGCTGGTAAATGACAAAGAAAAATGACGCAAATTTGAGTAATGCGTAAGGACTCTTTTTTAAAGTCCCCTTTTGTTAGTAAATCTGTCATCACGAAACTGATCTCATGATTTAATTTTAGTATCATTTTGTAGGCTCAAAATGGTATAATCTGCTCAGTTTCTATTATAATTACTAATTGTTCTAAGTCTGATTAAGTGACTTCTGGCCAAAACAGGTTAAACAAAGGTAGTAAAAATAGATGAATGTACATTATTGCCGGTGTGTCATTTTATTAGAACAAAACAACAACAACAAAGTCTTTACTAAAAGCTCTTAGATGATCTTGGGTTTATTCATATTGTATTAACATAACCCAAGGTTATGTTCTAAAAGCCTCAAGAAGAAATGGTTTCTAAGGTCCATCGATTCTGCCTCTTATATCTCCTATATCTGCTAACTTCCCTCCATGCCCACAGCTACCGCTGTGGTCCAAGATACAACCATCTTTCATCCTTATTTTCACTCATGCTCCTTTTCAAGCCATTTTCCATACTATAGCCAAGATGACAGTCCTAAAATGAAAGTTGTATCATATCACTGCTCTAACTCAAATCCTCCAATGGTGGTGGAATGTTTGTACTCACAGTATGTGGTTTTACCAAAATTCATAGAACTGCTCACCTAAAAAGAGTAAAATTTATTGCATGAAATTATATCTCAATAAACCAAACTTTAAAAGCATCTCCAGTGTTAGCCTTTGCTAGTCTTTCACAGAATAGGGAGGGGTATTATTTAGTGGTTCAGGATTCTTTCTCTGCCTGAATTCAAAGCCCAATCTCACACCACCAGTTATTAACTGGATTAAAGGAAAAAAAAAAAAAAAAAAGCAGCTGCTGTTGAATCCCTGGGTGGTACAAACAGTTAAGTGTTCGATTAGTAACCAAAAGATTGGCAGTTTGAATCCTCCCGGAGGTGACTTGGAAGAAAGGCCTGGTCATTTGCTTGTGAAAGGTCACAGCCACGAAAATTCTATGCAATGAAGCTCTACTCTGAAAAACATGAGGTTGCTATGATTAAATGAGTAACCCCCACTAAATCACCTAAACTCTTTGTTTTCATTCCCTTTGTCAAAATAAGATGAGTACCTACTTCTTAGAGTTGTAATGAAAACTAAATGAGTTCATACCTATACAGTTAAAATAGAAATAGAAACTGATGTGTAGTAAGTGTACATTATAACTAACAAGTCTTATAATGCTCTTCATAATTAGGCCTTGACATATTCTCTTATCATCTTTCCCATAATCTCTCTTCCAGCATACCCACCAATTTGTTTGGCAGACTCCTATTTGTCCCTCAGTTTTCAGTTTAAATTACTTGCTCAAGGAAGTCTTCTCTAACATCTCATCATGCCACCATTTTGGCTTAGGAGCCTTTCTCATGTTTTCCCAGTGTTCTCTGTACTTATACCTCCAACATGCCTTATCATTTTCCACCATACTTGCCTATTTAACTGAGCCATCCTCCATAAGACTTTATAGCTTCTATAGATAGGGATTGTTTAATATCATTGTTAATATCATGTCCAAGATCCTAAATAAGTATTTGTGAAATGAATGAACATGAAAGCCTCTTCTCCTATTCTGAGCATCATTTCTTTTATGATTCTAGGAATAGTTAAAAGGAAAAAGCTACCAAACATAGAAAGGAAACATTTTAAAGCAATATACCAGTTGCAGTTTAGTTTGAAGAGTAGAAGCCATGCTTAGTATATGTGGTAGTTAAGGTTATGTGTCAACTTGGCTGGGCATGGTTTTGAGCGGCTGGCAAGCTGGATGTAGTTATTCTCCATGATGACACTGGTAACCCACTCCATGGTGGAATGTACTGGAGCAGCTGAGGATGTGCTTTACTTACAAGGTCTGCTTCCAGTATATTAGACAACTTTGAGAAAGATCTCTGAGCTTTTTCGCCATGCTTGGACCTTGCATGCAGCTGAGTCTTCGTTCAGCAGCCTGCCATGTTGACTACCAATTTTAGGACTGTCTCTGGGCTTGAACCAGTGGCCTTCCATGTTGCTTAAAAATCTTGGGACTGTGCCATTGTACTGTTAGGCCAGAGTAAACTCAAACCACCAACATTTCAGTTGGCAACTTCCTCCAGGTGTGAGGCCCTGATAAGACAGCCTGATAAGACAACCGAGGTGGCAGAACCTGCCCAGGCTGGAAAGTCTCATGTGAGGATAAACTTCCTCCTGTGAAGCCCCCTCATGCTAATTAGGTGTAGACCCATGCCAACAGCTAATTAGACCCTGCCATTTCCTTAGTGTCCCCAGTTAAATCCTCTCTGTATCTATAAAAATCTATCCTCCCTGTCCCGGGGGCGCGACTTCTCTGGCCCTGATGCAGGTGCATGAGAACCTCGCCCAGGAGTGCTAATAAAATGCATCTCTGACACAACTCCATGTCCTGGTGTCTCGGCAGCTCAGCATTACATTTACTTGTCAATCTTGGGTTTGTCAGCCTTAGCAGCCAGAAGCTGCCAGAGTTCAGAGATGCCTCCAGCTTCCTTGAGGTGGGAGCAAGAGGCAGAGCTTAAACCCAAAGTCGAGGGATTTTCACCCAGCCCCTAGAGCTGGACTTTGAACTCAGACTTCTAGGCTCCTAAACTGTAATAAAATAAATCCCTGTTTGTTAAAGCTATCCACTTGTGGTATTTTCTGTTAGAGTGGCACAAGAAAACCAAAACAGTATTTCAAGTAAAATATATCTAATACACAGAAGTGATTACACAGTTGCTAGAAAATGGGTGAGTTAAAACAGGAATACTGAAGAAACCAGATACTAATAACTGCAAAAATTAAAACTACCACCCTTAGGACTGAGGGAATAAAGAAGAAGAAAGCGTGCCAGAAACTAGGAGATGATAGGCATGGCTGATTCTTTGATCTTAGAGAGGGGAGCAGCCACATAGCTGAAGCTTGGACCTCCAAATTAGAGAACACACACAGCTGGTAACTAGGAACTCTAAGAGAAGCTGATGGCAGAGCTGCAACTGGCCTTTGCTGTTTGAGGAACACTGACAGAAGCTGGAAAGGAAAGAGTGTGACTTCTCCCCTTCTCCTGTCTATCAGTCTCTAGCAGTGTCTTTCATTCACTGAAACACCAAGAACTCCAGAAATGTCATTTGCAGACTCCAGCCCAGAATCACAAAATACTGATAGAAAGGTGGTTTTGAAGCTGAGAAGCAACAGGTACATAACCAGTACAAAGAACCTGATATAACCTATTAGATGAGATATGCACATATTTCACAAAATTAGGAAGGAGTCCTGCCAGTGATTTCTAACCTTGGCTCTTTCACAAGTTGACCTTTTCCTTAGGCAAGTAGCTTGCCTCTTCTGAGCTTTGGGTTCCCCATACATAACACATGAAAGCAACTACATAATTTCTACGAGCTTTTCCAAGTATGAGCTAGGTTTTCACAGAAGCAACCTAGAGAGTTGTTGAGGATTTCTGAATGATGTTGTCACTCCAGAGGATCCCATCGCAGGCTTTTGCCATCAAGTGAGTAGGGCGTTTCCTCTTTCCAGTTCCGCAACTACTGTTTACATGCTCCAAAGAAGGCAGAGAAGGAAGCCAGGACAGTAATTCTCCAATATGGTGATTCTCTTGGCCAAACTAACTCTGAAGTGAGCCCTTAAGGGGAATGTTTCACTTTGAGCTTGGAGCAGTACTGGGCAAATAACCAAACTTGAGGGGTGAGGGAACAGAGGAGTAAGCTGGGAGAAGGCAAGTGAAAAGAGCATGAGTTTTTTGCACTCACAGGGCCTAAATTCGCTGTGTCCGATTCACATCAGCAGTATTTTCCCCAGTCGCCTTTCCCCGATATTGCCGCTTTGCTTCCACTGGTTCTGTTGGGAGACTGGAGTCAAGTCTCAGGAGCTGGGAAACCTTCAGCAAGGCATTTATTTTTGCCTTTTGTAAACTTCAGTCTCCTCATCTGCAATTCTGCCTGCCTCTCAAGAACATGAGAAGTGCTTTCTCACTGGGGTGCATTTTACAAAACATATTCATTTTATTAAAAAGCATTAAACATTAAAATGTATTTATAAAAGTGCAATAAGCCTATTTGAGTTTTTGCACTTTATATATATTATACCTCAATAAAACAATTACAAAAAAAAAGGAAGTAAAGGTGATTTAAGTGTATTTTAACTTATCAACTAATGGTAACAAGTGATAAAAGGTGACCTACTTAGATAACAGAGCTAGAAGTGTGAGTAAATATATAAGGTAGAGCTAAGTATTCTAGATTTTATATACATTATTAGAATTCTATAAGTGCACTGCTTATTTAAATTCTAGCTTTGCAAAAGGAAAGCATGCTTATGATAGAAAATTTGGGAGTAATAAAAAAATGCAAAGAAGAAAATGAAAATTAACTATAATTTCAGCCTCCCACACACAAAATATAAAAGTACTTTGTAAGTTGCAAATACTTCTCAACAATGAGCGACTGGTGAGACTCCTATTTCTTTATTCCTTTCCTTCTCTTTTACTTCCTGTCATGGTCAGAAATTGAGAATTCTTATAAACCAGGTAGAGGTTGCAATTCTAGGCCCTACAGAAGCCAGCAAGGTACAAAAACAAGGGAAACAGCCAGAATAAGTCAAGTGCAAGTGCAAGTTCAAGGATAAATGGCAGCTGGCCATTTGGCCTGAAAGTCAGGCATCCCTAAGGAATGGTGGAGACTATGGCAAACACCAGATCAGTGCCCCAAGACAGCAGTTCCTATTCAGTTCCTACCCATGTTCCATTTACCAAGATGACTGGATCAATGTTATTTTTAAGAGGCTAGGCTTATGGGATTTTATGTGAAAGTCCCCAATTTTAAAATGTTAGAACCTAATTAATTTTTTTTTTTTCACTTCTATAGGCCAAACCAATGACATCTGTAGGCCAGATGTGTGGCTGCCAATTTGTAACTTTTGCTTAAGGCCAAGTAGGTAGGGGAGGATTCATTGGAGGTTTTAGCCAGAGAAATATTGGGAGCAGATGCTCAGTTAGAAAATTCTGCAGGCAGCTGGGATGAAGAGCAGATTGGAATGGGGAGAGAAACTGGAGATGGTGGATATATAATATTACCAGCGGGAGACAATTGGTGCATCAACTGAGGCAGTGGACAGGGATGTTGGAGAAGAGAAGAGGGGGTGTGGGTTGGGGTGAGTTGATGCAGGAAGATGCCAGCAACCCTAGAGTATGCCAATGTGGCAGTTTTGCCCAGAACCCTGATGACCCACTGCTTAAGTTTGAGGAAGGAAGTGCCTTGCTTGATAAGAGACAATTGTAGAGGAGGAACTGCCTGGTACTAGAGGAGCCTCCTCCTAAAATAGCAAAAGAACTAAACAAGCGACTGATTGTGAGGCTTATGGGCAGAGCTCTGAAGGTGACCAGGAGGGAAGGGAATGTGGGCTGAGCAGCTTCAAACACAGGTCAAGGGAAGGAATAGGAATTGATTCAAAACCAAGCCTTCCATGTCTTGAAGGGCCTGGGGATGTTTAGTCTGCAGAAGAAAAGCACAAGGGAAACAGAAGCTTGCTTGCTTATACAAACTATTTCTTAAGCATCTACATGTGGCAGAGGTGCCAGCCAGTGCTGTATATGTGGAGGATGTAGCAATAAGCAAGAGTAAATAATATCCATGATGTCCTTGCCCTGAGGAAGTCTGTTGGGAGAGAACGATATTAATCAGATAATCTCACAAATAAATGTAAAGGTGTAAAACTGTGATAAGTCCTAGGAAGGAGAGGGAGGCAATGCTCTGAAAGAATGTTGCAGAGGGTGGGGCTAGTCTTCCAGAGGAAATGATGATTAAGCTAAAAGCTGGAGATGAGTCAGCACTAATGAGGTAAATGAAGAAAGAAAGGATTCTAGGCACAGGGAAGAACAAGTGCAAAAATCTGATTCACAGGAAGGGTTGAGAATGCCAGGGTGCAGCAGGGCATGAAAGGTGTGGGGGCATCTTCAAAGGCCCCGCGAGGCTGTCACATGCAAGAGGGAAGGGTTTTTTTCTGTGTGGTCTGCAAGAGTATTCACTAGGGTTGGCTATAGACACACTCTTTCTGAGAGAACTGATGGAAGTGTTTGGGACTCCTTCGTATGGGTTTTAGTTCAGTTTTAATGTGTGCCACACCCTGTTCTAAATAATTGTCTCATGAATCCACATAAGAGTCTCACGAGATATTAGTGTTTCCCTTATCTGTTGCTATGTAACAAACCACCCGAAAACTCAATGGCTAAGAATATCACTTTCTAGTTATCTCTCTTGATTCGGGTAGAGGCTCAGCTGGGTAAATTTCACTTGGGGTTTCTTGTGCTTTTATAGTTAGATGGCAGCTGGGGATGAATGAAGTCATCTGAAGGCTGGGGCTGGAATAGTCAGACAAGATTGGGGCTGGAATGGCTGAAATAGCAGAGGCTGGGAGTAGGGGTGTGGGGGAGGAGTTACTCAGGAATCTCTTTCCATGGCTTCTCCACCATGTGGATGCTTCGGGCTTCCTGTAGCATGGAGGTCTCTGGGAAGTTGTACTTCTTACATGGTGGGGGTCTTCTCGCAGAGCAAGCATTTCAGAAGACAGGTGGAAGTTGCGGTCCTCTTAAAAGCTAACTCTAGACCTTGCCCTGCATCACTTCTGCTGTATTAATTGGATAAAGCCGTTACCAGTCAGACCAGAGTCAAGGAGGTGGAAGAATAAACTCCACCTCTTGATGAGGGAATGGCATGGGCACACCAGAGTGAAGGAATCAGTGGTGGCCATTTTGGGGTTTAGTCATCGTACGTACATGTTGTTGTTGTTGTTATGTGCCGTCTAGTCGGACCCGACTCATAGCAACCCCTCCTTGGGTTTGCAAGGCAGTATCACTACGGAAGTAGATTGCCCTATCTTCCTTCTGAGGAGTGGCTGGTGGGTTTGAACCACCAGCCTTCTGATTAGCAGTCAAGTGCCTTAGGCATTATGCTAGCAGAGACATAGTAATTATAATTACCATCCTCATTTTACAGATGAAAAGATGGAAGTTAAGAAAGAAACTTGCCCAGGGTCACACAGTCAGCAAGAGGTATAACTGGGATGCAAACCCAGGTCTATCTGACTCCAAAACTTTCTGTGCTTAACCACTGTACTGCCCCTTTCCCAGCATATAGTAGGTAAAGCAATGGGAAAAGTCTTGCATTGAGAGGCCTAGGTTCTGATCCCAGCACTGCTTCCAGTATACTGTGTGACACTGGGTAAGTATCTTCTCATCTCTGTGCTTAAGACTCCTGCTCTGTACAATGAGAGTTGTATCACAACCCTGCTTTAGGGTTTTGGGGATCCGAAGACCTATGCTTTGCCCTCTTAGCTATTGGTCAGTTGACTGGCTCCTTAACCCACTTAGCACATCAGCATGTCAGCTATAGGGCCACTGCAGGAGCTACTGCTCTTTCTTTTTCCCTTTCCCCTTAGCAATGCTCTGCTTTGCTCCCCTGATTGTTCTGTTTACCTGGTCTCTCCTCCACCTTCCTATAACCTGTAATCAATGTCTTAGATCTCTCCCCCATCAACAACCTCTCTACAGAGGCTGTTTTCACCCTGAACTTCACAGAGCTGAGGCCAACATGATTTATGTCACACGGGCTTTGCTGCACACTGCAAATAATTAGTACCACATAAGAGAGTGTTGAATGAGCCCTTGCATAAGACCCCATTCTCTTCTTTGGGGCAAACTGTCAAAGTGTACACTAGATTGCAAACTGACTAAGAGCAAGGATTATATCTGACTAAGTTATCACTCTATCAACAATATAGGGAGTATCCTGGTTACAAATGAGATTTATTCCTAAGTGTGCCTTTAAGTTTAATTTGTAGGTAAGTTGAAACACGTGTATACAGTTCTTATTTAGTCTTTCTTTAAGTACAAGAAATAGGAGCTCTGGTGGCATAGTGATTAACGCATTTGGCTGGTAACCAAAAGGTCAGTGATGTGAACCCATCAGCTACTCCTTGAGAGAGAGACGAGGCTATCTGCTTCTATAAAGATTTACAGCCTTGAAACCTTCTGGGGCAGTTCTACTCTGCCCTATAGGGTCACAATGAATCAACTTGATGGCAGAGGGTTTTGGTTTAAGTGCAAGAAAAGGCTTGAAGCCTTTTCAATGATTTAAAAGTTTCACATGCCACAAGTGAAGGTGATTGTGATAGAGTTAGTTGCAAATAGAGGTTGCTTCAAGGAGCTCTGGTGGTGCTGTGCTTAAAACATTAGGCAGCTAGCCATTGTGTTCAAACCCACCAGCTGCTTCTCTGTGGAAGAAAATTAGGTGGTCTTCTTCCAAAAAGATTCACAGCCTTGGAAACCCTAGGGGGCAGTTCTACTCTGTCCTATAGGGTCACGATGAGTCAGAATCCACTCAGTGTCAGTGGGTTTGTTTCTTTGGAGGACATGGTTCAGTCATTTCAAAGTGAGGGCAAATTTATATAGCATTAAAGAAAAGTATAAATTGTCTGTAAATTAGACATTCATAACCCAGGGACTTATTGTATCTAAAATAAGTGGCTGGCCTGTAATAGGAAATCAAAATATATTTAGTGGATGCATCAGCATATATTACTTTTTAATCCCTGCCTTTCAGTTCTTTAATTTTCCATTTTATGGTTCAGTTCATCTTTGAAATATTTGAACAGTTTTCCTTTTTTTATTTCAGTCAGTTTCTGATTGTCTTTTTCTTTTCTTCTCCTCATTGGTTTTTATAAGTCTAACACAATTTTCCTAAGAATATTCCCTTTCCAACTTAAGTCATTGAAGTTTAAACTTGCCTCCAGGCCTTTTCCACATCTTTCCTGTCCCAACTAAAATGTATGAACAAAAAGCTGTGAATGATATTGAGCGCTGAAGGCCTTGGGTTGGTTCTAGACCTAGCCTTCCCACTCTAAAATTCCTTCCTTGCTACACACCTGTTTTCCAGTCCACACTATCAAGAGATTAGAATATCAGTGGGTGTTTTCTAGCAGTGGAATGATTTGTGTAAAGATAATTTTATGCAGAAGTAGGATCTAGCAAGCAGCTAGCACTGGAGCAGCACTGTCTGTGGTGAGGACAGGAGACCTCCCCACTTCCCTTGCTGCCTTGGAGAGAGAGTGCTATGAGAGTAGGTTTAAACCACCTTGCTAGGTAATATTTAAGGGCACTCCAACTCTGAGAGAATGATTTATAGCCTCGTTAATCCACTGGGCTGTCAAAAAAAGCCACATCAGCAGAGATGCACATTATGCTCAGGACAGAAAATAGGCCCAGAGACTGCTTTAGCAAGCTCAGTCTCTTCTCTAACAATAGCTTCCTCATTTGTTCAAGTTTTGTCTTTATTTTCATTTCCTGATTTCTTTTCACATCCTTCCTCTTACCCTTCAAAGAGGTTACTAAAAATTCTAACAATTTCAACTTTTGCTTCTTTGCTATTATCTGTTCCACACCCCCTCCTTACCCTCATCCTTGGTCTCTATAGTTACAGAGTTAATTCCAAGGGTTTTAACTTTCATGTTAATTGTGTATCAATTTCCCTACCAAAAAAAAGAAGGAGAAAATTCTAGAATTCTGTGGAACATTCTTTTATTTTTAAATTGTACTTCAAAAGTACTCCCTGGGTGGCACAAATGGTTAAGTGCTCAACTACTAGCCCAAAGATAGGTCCAGAGATCTGCTTCTGCAAGGTCTCAGCCTTGAAAACCCTATGGAGTAGTTCTGCTGTCCACACATGGGTGTCACCATGAGTTGGAATCAACTTGACAACAACTAACAATAACAACATCACTGTTGTTGAGTTGGTTCTGACTCATAGTGACCCCTCCTTGGGTTTTCCGAGGCAGTATCTCTATGGAAGTAGATTGTCCAGTCTTCCTTCTGAAGAGTGGCTGGTGGGTTTGAACAGCCAGCCTTCTGGTTAGCAGTCAAATGCCTTAGGCACTATGCCACAAGAGCTCCCTAAAAATAACAACATAGTCTAGAGTAGTTATAGTCCAGTTGTAGAATTCTCATCCGTGTGGGGAACTCATGTTTGATTTCCACCCAGATGATCCACCTCAGGCGCAGCTACCACTCATCTGTCAGTGGAGGCTTGTAAGTTGCTATGACACTGACAGATTACAGGAGAGCTGCCAGACTAAGCTGGACTAGGAAGAAAGGCTCAGTAATTTCTGAAAATTAGCCAGTGAAAACCTTATGGATCACAATCCCTAGCCAGTCTTGAGGACGTTGTAGGACCAGGCAGCATTTTGCATTCCCCTTTCTGATGTGCATGGGAAGAGAGTCACCATGAGTTGGGGTCAACTCACAACACAACAACAGGACTCATAGGAAAAAGTCAAAGACAACAAGTGAGTAATAAATGAAAATGAAAGAGTACTACAGTCCCATGTACCATCCCTGGTCATCTAGATTAAACACCATTAACTGATTCTAAGTATCCTTCCAAAATATGTTTATAAAAAACAGAAGCATGTTAGCTCGTTTCTGAGAGATGTCACACAATGAGAGTGTGACAATTAATCATCAGAGATGAACTTGGGCTGTGCCTTTAAGCACACACACACACACAAAAAGCATGTTCTATATTATTTATACAAAAAAGTGATATTATAATACTGTTATTTCATGCAATTTCAAGATATTTTATAACATATCTTGGAGATATTTCTGAATAGTATATATATCTATCTCATTTTTTAACTGCAATACAAAATTCCAATGTCTATCCACCCACTGACATTGAGTCAATTCCTACTTGTACTGATCCTTTAGGACAGAGTAGAAGTGCGCCATAGGATTTCCAAGGCTGTAAATCTTCATGGGGAGCTCTGGTGGCATAGTGCCTAAGGCATTTGACTTCTAACCAGAAGGTTGGTGGTTCAAACACACCAGCCACTCTGCAGAAGGATGACTGGGTGGTCTACTTCCATAAAGATTTACCACCTCGGCAACCCAAAAGGGGTCCATATGAAGCAGACTGCCTCATAATTCTTCTGCAGAGTGGCTGGTGGGTTTGAACTGCTGACCTTTTGGTTGGCAGCTGAATGCTTCAACCACTGTGCCATCAGAGCTCCTTTCCAATGTATAGTTACAATTATTTATGTTGATGGGCAGATGCCACACACAAATGTACACACACAAGCACACATACAAAGATACAATATTCTGTTTACACAATGTTGTTGTTGTTGTTGTTATGTGCCGTCGAGTCGGACCCGACTCATAGCGACCCCTCCTCGGGTTTCTGAGGCAGTATCACTACGGAAGTAGATTGACCCATCTTCCTTCCAAGGATTGGCTGATAGGAACGCATTATTCACACTGTTCTATGATTATTTCTTTACCTGGTAATATATTTTGGATATTGTTCCATCTTAATTGGTAAAGAGCTACCTCTTTTTAATAGCCATATAATTACCCACAGCATGTCAATATGCATATTTATTTAGCATTTCTTCTTTGACAGACATTGGATAATTTCTAGGTTTTTGTTTTTAATTATGCCCAACAATGCTACAAAGAATATCCTTTGCTTATATCCTTCACATGTCTGTGTGCATTTCAAATTTTGATGGAATATTAAGAGCTTATACCAATGACTGATTCCAACCTGGGTTCTTGTAAAGCATTTCATTTTCCCCATGTGGGAGATGAAAGTGGTTTTCCATTGCTGTTTCTGGATTTTTGCATGCTGCACCACTCCCTTTTTTTCCTCCTTCATTGACCTCATGACTATGCTACATGCGCTCACAGCATCCCCCCGGGTTGACCTGAATGCTTCAGTTGCCTGTGGTCCATCCTATTCCTTCTTGCAGTAATGCTAACAATTCCCTGTAGGAGTGTAGCCCTTGGCTGGCAGTCAGCCCCACAGTTATACGCACATTTGTTCACTTGATTCTTACCATCAGGTAGAGACAAATAGGAGAGAAGTAAAAATCAGCTTTTAGAAATGAGGAAACAAAGACCTGGCATACAGCAAAGACCTCCGGGAACAGCTCCATGTCACTCCCTTGCCAAATTCATTCTTTCCTCCTCCAATTCTTTGGCATAGGACTGCTGGGCACAGACGTTTATCTCACTGTCAGCTTTCTTTCTGGATTGAAGCTCTCCATGGGCCTGCCCACCTCCTTCCATGATTTCTCTTAAGCATCAACTCCCCATCCCAGCATTCCGGGAGCTTTTCAAAATATGTAGCTCAACTCACACCTTACTATCCTCTTCCTCACATACTGTGTGTTTCACCTGAAACACTTCTTCCTTCTGTTCCCTGGCTTCCCCTCCTTCCAGGCCAACTACCAAAATTATGTCCAGCCTTCATCCAGGTCAACCGTCACTGACTGAATGAAACCTTTTATGATTTCTCTTCATCTTTCCCAACACAACTAACAAGACCAGTCCCTCTGCTGAGTGCCAGATCTCTTTTTCGTACCTCTTACAGCCTTTATCACAAACCCTGTCATATTATCCTTCTTATCTTTCCCATGTAATCACAAATGTTTAACGGGTGGTACCTTGTAGAATACATAACTATGCCCAAGCTACAATAAATACAAATGTTTATTAACATAACAAAGATGGAGTCATTTTATACAGTCTGGTACACAATTTGCTATTTTACCTTAATGATACAGCCTGGACAACTTCCTGAGTCAGAGTATTTAGATCTATTCCATTCTTTTTACTAACTATGTTTTTGTTGTTGTTGGTTGCCATCAAGTCAATTCTATGGAGAAGGATCTCATGCTTGGTAAAGTGGAGGGTTAGTAAAAACGGGGAAGGCCCTCAATAAGATGGAGCGATACAGTAGCTGCAACGATATGCTCAAGTACAGCAAGGATTGTGAGGCTGGCACAGGACTGGGCAATATTTCATTCTGTTGTCCATAGGGTTGCTATGAGTCAGAGCCGACTCACCAGCACCTAACAACAACAATATACTTGACAGTATATGGGTTTCTTCTATTTATTTAACCATTCCCCCGCTGCTGAACAATTACTTTTTCAACCTTTATTTACTACAAATAATACTCCTCACTTATCAACTATCATGTTACCCAACATTTTGCCTTTACAATAGTAAAAAGTCTACTGACTATTTTACAACTTAACAATATATACCTGGCAGTAACGGACTCCAAGGTACAAGCCAAAAGGAATCCTGGCTATGATGGTAAGTGTTATGGCTGAGCCATGATTCTCAGTGGTTTGGCAGTTACATAATGATGTAACTTGGCAGTTATGTAATGAGGTAGTCATCCTTCATATTGTGATCTGTTGTGGTCATCCTCCATTTTCACATCACACTGATTTTCAAATAATAACCTGGTCTTTGGAAACTAATCATGTCAATGAGGGAAAAGTGGGTATATTTGAAACATTATCTTTACATATACTCACTGCCACCAAGTCAATCCTAACTCATAAAAACTCTCTATATACCTGATATTTATAGAATAAATTTCTTGCAATGTAATTTCTAGGTGAAAGGATATTATAAAAATGTCATGGGGAGGTATCGGACCTCTTCTAACTTTACAAAGGGGGAGGAGGTTCAAGATCAACAGCCCAAGGCTGATTGCTATGAGGCAGAGGTCAGACAAGTCCCACCCTTCCACCTTTATACCAATTCTAATATCAACTGTTTTGCCCATGGCACTTTTTACTTCTTTGGTGAGTCTGATAATTCATTGGAATGGCCACACAGAGCTCATCAACAATATTCATAATTATCGGGTTTAATCAGGATCTGAAATGGTGCAGGATATATATAGTTCTTTGATCAGGAAAGCCTATTTTTAGCCATGCCACAGGCAGGTCTCTCTCTCTCTGGTCCTTGGACCTTTGAGGGGGCCTCTTTGTCCAGCTCAGGCTCTGCCCTGCTTGAGCAAGTGCTACAAAGCTCTTTTAGCTCTGCCAGTAAGTGCCTAGAGGCACTTCCCTCTACCAGTAAGCCTCAGCCCAAAGGCACTCAGCTCTAGCTCCATGGGCCCACTGTGTCATCTACTGCTGGTCTCCTGGTTCTGCTGCCCTTGCTGTCACTGTGTTTCTGCCAGCTCTTCTCTGTCACCGCTTCTCACTATCTCTCCAGTATTACAGCTCGCTCTGTCTCCTGGGTTGAAAATGTTCCCAGCACAAGGACCCAGGATCCAAAGGATGCATTCCACTCCCATCTCTTCTTCTTGGTTGTAGTCAGGTTCCCCCCTTTCCACCGCTGGAATGGCTCATCTTAAGCCCAGTGGGATGGTGAAACTGACCAATCCCCACATGGTCCCACCCCCACAGGGGAGCTATGCACCTTATTTATATTATTAACAAGCTATCCAATCCCTTTGATAGGCCACAAAAACCTCACATGTGCATAGCCCTACCTAGTCATTTGGTGGGAGTTACAAAGACTATGGCGAGATAAGCCATTTTAAGTAGTTCACTGAACTGCTGATATATACATTTTACATTTTAATAATTTCTGCTAAATTACTCTCCAACATAACTGTGCCAATTGATTCTCTTTTAAAAACTCTCATTGGTCTTTTGTCTAAAGACTCCTTGTTATCCATTGCTCACTGCTTTTCTTGGAAACTTTCCCCATTCTTCTTCTGTGGTGTGTACGTGGGGAGAGCACTGAATTAGTCCTCTATTCCATAACATCAAGTTCCTAGTTCTATTGTAGTATTTACTACATTGCTGGAAGTGAAGTTTATACACTAACCCCATTACTAGCTTGTGAGTTTCTTAAAAGTAAGGATCCTTGCTTGTTCATTCCTTTACATCCCTTAGGCCCTAACAAAGTAGAAGATCCATAAATTATTTAAGACTATATAGGTGTGCGTGTGTCTCTGTGTATAGTAGCTGCCTGCTGTATTATTGTGGGTCCTGTGTTGGGCATTTGAGGATACAAAGAAGAATGAAGCAACAGTTGAATTCTAGCTTTCCAGGAACCTACAGATCAATGTGAGAAACAAGCAAGCAAATGGGAATTAACAACAATATAGGCTAAGATTTCCACTGGGGCAAGTGCACAGGGTACAAAAAAAGCATTTAGAAGAGATAGATAACTCAGCCTTGATGTCAGAAAGTCTCCTTAGAAGAAGGTGTGACTTTGGATTTATATGTATGGGAATGGGTGTATGTTGGTAGTGAGAACAGGTACAGCAGATAAGGAAAGAACGGGAGATGGAATAGGGAGAGTGCTGTGACATAGACAGAGACTCATGGCTAGTGACTTCCAGACTCTAATATTCTCCTCCTCTTTTTAGAAATTGTGATCAGAGTTGTCGTTGTTGTTATTGTTGTTATGTGCTCTGGAATCGTCTCCGACTCGTAGCAAACTTATGTACAACAGAACAAAACACTGCCTGGTCCTGTGCCAGCCTCACAATCCCTTCTATTCCTGAGCCCATTGCTGCACCCACCACGTCAATCCATCTCGTTGAGGGCATTTCCCTCTTTCTTTGACCCTCCACTTTACCAAGCATGACATCTTTCTCCAGAGAATGTTCCCTTCTGACACACACACACACACAAAAAGCCAAACCCACTGCCATAGTCAGATCCAACTCAGAGCAGCCCCCTCCTTGGATTTCTGAGACAGTATCATTGAGAAAGTAGATTGCGCAATCCTCCTTACAAGGAGTGGCTGGTGGGTTTGAACCACCAGAGCTCCTCCTCCAATGAGCCCTCCTCCAATCCTGATGCCACGTTCTTCTTCATGTAGTCCAGCTTCTTAGATTATTTGCTCAGTGTAAAAATTGAATAAGTATGGTGAAAGGATACAACCCTGACTCACTCCCTTCCTGATTTTGAACCATGCAGTGTCCCCTTGTTCTGTTTGAAAAACAGCCTCTTGGTCTATATACAGGTTCCTTATGAGTACATTTAAGCATTCTAGAATTCCCATTCTTCTCAATGTTACCCATAATTTGTTATGACCCACGTAATCAAATGCCTTTACACAGTCAATAAAATACAAGTAAACATCTTTCTGGTATTTACTTTCAACCAAGATCCACCTGACATCAGCTATCATATCCCTCGTTTCACATCCCCTTTTGAATCCAGCTTGCATTTCTGGAAGTTCTCTGTCAATATAGTGTCGCAACCATTTTCGAATTGTCTTCAGCAAGATTTTACTTCCATGTGATATCAAGTGATCAGAGTGCTTGGCCTAAAATCTGGTTCAGTTGTCCTTTTTCCTAAAAATGATTGGAGGCTGCTGCTCTTTGCTCCAGTAGTCTGATAAAACTCAGCTACAAGATCCTGACAGCTAGGGACATCCCCCTCAACAGCCTGCACTTGCAGCCATTTACTGATCCTGGACTTTTGCAGCTGAACCCTGTGTTAGTGGTTAGGAGTGAACCCCTCAATATGACAGAGTTAGGTTTGAAGCCCTTCTCTTCCTTTAACCTACAAAAGAACCTAGGGTGAGCTGCTTAATGTCTATAAACTTCAGTTTTCTAATCTACAGAAATGAGAATAGCTATGCCTACCTTGTAAGGTTGTGCAAGAATGAAACTAAAAGGAGTGGATATATGTAAGGTTCTGAGCACAGCTCCTCACAATAATTTTGTTTTTGACTTATAATATACACATATATTATAATAATGTATTATATTATACACATATAATAAACAAAAATTAAATTATTGTCTTTCAAAACTCTCAGCAACCATTGATTGAATGTGATGTACTAGGCACTAATAAGTCATTTACTAGGCACAATAAAGGTCATTTACTAGGCACAATAAAGGTCATTTGATTCAACATTCTCACTTTACAGATATAAAAACTGGGGCCAAAAAGGGGCAGTGATTCAAGTATGTGTGAGAGCCAGGGTGGGACTCTCCTTCTCTGGGCCTAGGACATGTTCTGTTGCTCCACCGTGGTAGACTTAGCTGGGGCATCTTGACCTCCTCCCAGCCCTTGGCTTCTCCAACCAGTGAGCACTTTCCTTTGGTACCACCCAGCAGTAGGCACTGCCTTGATGACAGGCTAGCTTTGTTCCCTCTCCTAAGCAGACTGGAGGCAGTTCTCTTCTTTTGCCCTTCCTCCCCAGCTATCTGCTGCATCATCTCCCTCTCCTCCGCCTTTTCAGGTCTGCTTTTGCCCTCCTCTTCTCCAGTAGATAGTACTTAGCCTCTGCAACTATTTCATTTCTTCTTCTCCTTTTGCTAGACTGCAGTGTCAGGCAATTTGCACTTAGGAGTTTTTCTGCCCTAAGGTTGCACATAAAATCTCCTAGCTGAAGGAGATTTCTGAAGTCTTATAGTTAACAGATCTATTTAAGTCTTCTCTAGCTTTGATGTCATAATTAATTTAGCATTTACTATGTGTCAAGCCAGTTCTAACCACTGTATAAATATTAACTTATTTGATCTGCATAACACCCTATAAGGTAGATATTATTATCACCAGCCCCACTTAACAGATGGGGAAACCAAGAGACAGGAAGACTGATAATTGTTCAAAGCTTACAGCTGAGTCCCTGGGTGGTACAAATGATTAATGCACTTGGCTACTAACAGAAAGATTGGTAGTTGGTGTCTACCCAGAGAAACAAGGAGAGACCTAGCAAGCCACTCCCAATAAAACAGTCATTGAAAACCATATGGACACAGTTCAACTCTGACACACATGGGTCACTGTGAGCCAGACTCAACTCAGTGGCCACTGGTTAAATAGGTAAGAATTGGAGGGGGCAGGATTTCAACGAGCAGTTGGCTCCAGAGTTGCTCCAGAGCTCTTCACAGGATCTGACTGCGGCTTGGGTCATTGCCTGAAATTGTTCATTGGCTTTACTTCTTCTTTTCCCTGAGTTGCTTCCTTCTGTCCTCATTCCTGACTGGTTTCTTTGAGAGTCCTTAATAAATCACTTGCACACAAATCTTCATCTCAGCGACTGCTTCTGGGGAACCCAACCTCAGACACCCACCTCAAGGGATACTACTATCAGTTTGATATATATATAAGGGACTTTTTCAAGTTGGATCAATTTATTTATCCATGTAAAGTATTGCTCTTAAATAAATGGATGTAATTTCCTGAATTAAGCTATTCTAGAAAATCCAGAATAATGGTGATAATGATGTTGATGATAACAATGATAAACAGATTTTTTAAACACTATGCTAAGTTCCTTAAATACATTACTTCATTTAACCACCAAAATTATTTTCTGAGGGCACTGCTATTAATCTCATCTTAATGCTAGGGAAATTGAGTCTAACAAAGATTTGCCCATAGCTGTCAGCTGTCACACCTACTTTAGTTGCAAGGTCTCCTGTTCCTAAGGAAAATTCAGGGCATGCTTTCATCGTAATGACGACCACCCACAGATATATCACCTCCAAATCTATTTATCTCCCAATCACTATCATATTTATAATTTCCATTTTGATACCCAACCAAAGCCCAAAATTTGATATGGTCATATTTGAAGACATCATCCCCTTCTTGTCTTACAGACACACTGGGGCCACTCTTCTTCTTGTCCCGTGTTGTGGAAATGGCCATTGCCTTGACTCATGCCCCCCAGTCAATCTGAATTATGCTGAGCAGTTCTATTGTCTTGATTCTGGGATCTTGCCCTTCCTTTCCAAACCTAGTTTTTCATACATTCTGTTCCTGATTCAGTCCTCCAAAGGATATATTCTCATGGAGACTCTGAAGATCAGTGGGTTTAAGCATATTGCCTGAAGCACATAGCTGGTTAGGAGCAGAGTCAGGGCTGAAATCCAGATCTATCTGGCTCCAAACGAATGCTCCTTTTATCAGCGATGGGACAAGTCTGGAGTTATGTGAGATTTCTATAGGTGAAACAAAAGAAATATTTAAAATAATTTAGTAGCACTGCATTAAACAACAGTGTACTCAGGAGTTACTCTCTTGGATGTTTTTTTTCAATATTTTTAAATATATGGAGAAAGTCCCATTTGATGCTAGAATATCCATACTATCTTCCAAGAACTTGCTAATCCTTTTCAATAAAAAAAGAAACAGGCTTCAGGCTGAGAATATTGGAGGGCAACAAAATCTAGTTACGATTTATTAACATTGTTTTGTTTTCGTGGTTACCTCTCTTTATGGCAAATGATACTAGTTTTCTATATGTGGAGATGGAAGAAATATAAAATTTTCTTTAAAAATGAATGTATTTGATGGTGGAACCCCTGAGACTATGGCCCCTAGCTGCCCGTCAGGTCTGGAATTGAACCCACTCCTGTGGCTTCCAGCCAAACAAAAGACAAGCATATGAAGTGAACATTTACGTTAGGTAGATACACTCCTTGGAGAGATCAATCATGGGAGAACAGAAGGGTTGTGTATACACAGGGAGACAGCTCAGGGGGCAGAAGTGCATGGGAGGGAAGGACACAGGAAAGAGATAACCACGGGGAAGAAGTGGGAAGAGAACTGTTGCATTGTGGGAAATTACAGTCAATATCATGAGAAAAAGTGTATATGAATTGCTGTTTGGAAAGTGAATTTGCTGTGTAAACTTTCACCCAAATCACAAAAATTGAAAAAAAAAATGAATGTATTTAAGTTTTAAAAGCAAGTCAAACTCAAGAAAATGTTGAATAAATAGTAGTGTACCTGGTACTCAGGTGAAATCACAACGGTGAAATGTGAATAGCTGAAATGTGGGAGGTTGGGGAAAAACACGGCCAAGTTGTTTTTTTGGATGTTGAATGTGTTGCTTTCCAACTCCACGGTAGCTCTTCAGAGTCAGGAACTCATCTCCTTAATGGTCCTCAATATGCTTCTTTCCCAGAAAGAATTGAAGCTTGTTCAGTTTAGAGAAGGAACAGAAAATTAACCAGATAACTGGGACTGTCACTTCAATTTCCCACTTCATGAATGGGAGTGAGCTCAAAGAGAAAAGATGACATGTTTAAAGTTGTTGCTTTCTGCCATTGACATGGTGACTCCACAATGTAACAAAATACTTCCTGGTCCAGTGCCATCTCCACTATCAATTGTGACCATCCATAGGGCAAACCATTGTTATGCATACTAAGAAATTTTATTAGCTGATGTTTTGGAAATACATCACCTGGCTTTTTTCCTTGGTCTGAAAACTGCTGAGACCTGTTAAGCATCATAACAAAATGCAAACCTCCAATGAGAGAAAAGTGATGGCTGCACAGGAGGTGTATTGGCCAGGAATCAAACGTAGGACTCTCACATGAAAGGTAGGATTCTACCACTAAACCATCAATGTGCTTCTGTTTACTCCTGGAAAGGACTAGAACGTCCAACACTCCTCTGTCAGTTCGTCGTACTGTGGTACTCTGCGTATTGCTATGATGCAGAAAGCTCTGCCACCGCTATTTCAAATACCAGCGGGGTCACCCATGTTGGACAGGTTTCAGCAGAGCTTCCGGACTAAGACAGACTCAGAAGATGTGGCCAGGTCTTCTTTTGAAAAAACTGACTACTGAAAACCTTGTGAATAGCAATGAACCATTGTCTGATACAGTGCCAAAAGATGAGGCCCTCAGGGTGATAGGCACTCAAAATATGACCAGGGAAGAGCTAGCTGCCTTCTCAAAGGAGAGTTGACCTTAATGGTGTGGATGGAATAAAGTTTTTGGACCTTCAGTGGCTGAGACAGTATAACTCCAAATGAGGAAAAAAAAAAAAAAACAGGTGCAAACAGTCATTAATAATAAGAATATGGAATGTACAAAGCCTAACTCTAGGAAAATTGGAAGTTTTCAAAATGAACTAGAACACATAAAGATCGATATTATAGGCATTAGTGAGGTGAATGGACTGGTTTTGGCCATTTTGAATCAGAAAACCATGTGGTCTGTATGCTGGGAATGAAAATTGAAGAAGAATGATGTCACATTTATCATCCAAAAAAACATTACAAGATCTATCCTGACAGCTGATCTTTGACAAAGTCCAGAATTCATTAAATGGGGAAAAGACAGTCTTTTTAACAAATGGTGCTGGCAAAACTAAATAGCCATTTGCTGAAAAAATGAAATAAGATTCAAACCTCACAACATATACAAAAATTAACTCAAGATGGATCACAGACCTAAACATAAAACCTAAAACTATGAAGATCTTCAAAGAAAAAATAGAGAAAACTTAGGTGCCCTAATTTATGATGTAAATATACTATCAAACAACCCAAAATGCACAAACAACAGAAAATTAACAAGATAACTGGGACTGTCTAAAAATTAAACTCTTATGCCTATCAAAAGACTTTTCCAAAAGAGTAAAAAGCGAATTTACAAATTGGGAAAAAATATTTGGCAACAACATATCCAACAATTAGACAATTTTAGAGATAAGGACTTATATTTTCAATTTATAGAAAACTTCAACACCTCAACATCAAAAAGATAAACAATCCAATCAAAAAACAGGCAAAGAACATGAAAAGATGCTTCACCAAAGAAGATATTCAGGTGGCCAACAAACACATGAAGAAATGCTCACGATCTTTAGCCATTATTGTTGTTGTTGTTGTTGTTTTTAGGTGCCATCAAGTCGGCTCCAACGCATAATGACCCTATGCACCACAGAATGAAATACTGCCTAGTCCTGCCCTGTCCTCACAATCCTTGCTATGCTTGAGCCAATGATGGCAGCCACTGTGTCAATTCATCTCATTGATGGTCTTCCCCTTTCTCATTGACCCTCTACTTTACAAGCATGATATCCTTCTCTAGAGACTGGTCCCTTCTGGCAATATGACCAAAGTAGGTGAGATGAAGTCTGGTCATTCTCATTTCTAAGAAGAATTTCAGCTGCATTTCTTCCGGGATAGATTTGTTCTTCTAGCAGCCCATGGTATTTTCAGTATTCCTCACTAACACCACAATTCAAAAGCTTCAATTCTTCAGTCTTCCTTATTCATTGTCCAGCTTTCACATGAATATGAGGTGATTGAAAATACCATGACTTGGGTTAGGTACACCTTAGTCTTCAAAGAGACATCTTTGCTCTTCAGCACTTTAAAGAGGTCTTTTGCAGCAGATTTGTCCAGTGCAATATATCGTCTGATTTCTTTACTGCTGCTTCCATTGATGTTGATTATGGAAACAAGTAACATGAAATCTTTGACAACTTCAATCTTTTCTACATTAATCATGAGTCTGCTTATTGGTCCAACTGTGAGAATTTTTGTTTTCTTTATGTTGAAGTGTAATCCATACGGAACACTGTCTTTAATCTTCATCAGTAAGTGCTTCAAGTCATCTTCACTTTCAGCAAGCAAGGTTGTGTCCTCTGCATATCGCAGGTTGTTAATTTGTCTTCCTCCAATCCTTGATGCCACATTCTTCTTCATATAGTCCAGCTTCTCGGATCATTTGCTCAGCATACAAATTGAGTAAGTATGGTGAAAGGATACAACCCTGACACACTCCTTTCCTGATTTTAAACCATGCAATATCCCCTTGTTCTTTTCAAATGACAGCCTCCTGGTCTATGTACAGGTCCCTCATGAGTACATTTAAGCATTCTAGAATTACCATTCCTCTCAATATTATCCATAATTTGTTATGATCCACAACAGTCGAATGCTTTGACATAGTCAATAAAATATAAGTGAACATGTTTCTGATGTTCTTTGCTTTCAACCAAGATCCATCTGACATCAGTAATGATGTCCCTTATCCTACGTCCTCTTTGGAACCCAGCTTGCATTTCTGGAAGTTCCCAGTCAATATACTGTGGCAACCACTTTTGAATTATCTTCAGCAAAATGGCATTTGACTGTTAACCAGAAGGCTGATGGTTCAAACCCACCAGCCACTCCTGGGAAGGAAGACTGGGCAATCTACTTCTGTAGAGATACCACCTTGAAACCCAAGGAGGAGTCGCTATGAGTTGGATTTGTCTCAATGGCAGTGAATTGTGTTTTTTTTTTTTCTTTTCTGGTGATATTAATGGTATTGTTCAATAATTTCCACATTCTGTTGGAAATTCTGTTAATGCAGCCATTAGAGAGATGCAAATCACAATGAGATATCATCTCACCCCAGCGACAATACCAAAATTCAACAAGCCAAAATATGACAAATTCTGGAAATAGAAACACCATTTGATCCAGTGTCCACTACCAGTTACATATTATAAAGAGCTAAGATCAGGGACATGAACAGATATGTGTATACTCATGTTCATTACAGCACTACCCACAATAGCAAAGAGATGAAAACAACCTAAGTGCCCATCAACAGATGAACGGATAAACAAACTATGGTACATATGCACAATGGAATACTATGCAACATTAAACAAAAATGAAGAATCCATGAAAAACCTCATAACATGGATGAACTTGGATGACGTTATGCTAAGTGAAATAAGTCACTCACAAAAGTACATATACTGTGTTGTTGTTGTTGTTATGTGCTGTTGAGTTGGACGCGACTCCTAGTGACACCTCCTTGTGTTTCTGAGGTGGTATCACTATGGAAGTAGATAGCCCAACTTCCCTTCCGAGGTGTGGCTGGTGGGTTTGAACCGCCAGTCTTCTGATTAGCAGTCAAGTATGAGTCCACTATTATAATAACCCAAGGAAAGGTTTAAACACGTAAAGAATCATTTTTTGATGATTACCAGAGATGAGAGGGAAGGGGAGACAAAATTACTAAGTAGGAAAGAGACGCATATTAAAAGGCAATATACAAAAAATGGATGACTAGCACAATAACACTAAGGAAAAAGAAGACACAGAGAGGTGCACAAGAGGTACAGACAACAAAGGTAAACATTATTACATACACAATCATTCATCAGCAGCAATAACAAACATTAATCTATGAGAAGGTACATAGGTAGACAGACAAAATGATCAAGTATGCGTGTGCGAACTAGATTATACCTACATTCATATATAAGTTTGGCAAATAATATTTCTACAAAAGCACATATATGTGCTGTAAAAATGGTCATGTGTATAGTAGAGTTAACAGGGGCAAAGACATGAAAATTTCTTACCCATGACAAAACACCTTGAGGGAATGAATCACTGGGCCTACAAGCTCAGGATCATAGTTGAGGGAGACTTCAAGGTCAATTTGCATAACTTAGTCCACAAACACACAGTTTTCAAGGAACAATCAAAGTATTAAAAGGTTGCAAACAGTCATCTGAGGTGCAACCATTGGTCTCTCCTTGTCCAGAGCAAAGAAGAGGGAAGAAAATCAAAGGCCCATGGAAACAATTAGCATAAGGGACCAGTGGACCACTTGAACCTCAGCCTCCAAGATCTTGAGACCAGAGCTAGATGGTACCTAGCTACCACTGCCAACCACTTTGAAAGGGATTACAATTCAAAATCCTGTATAGAGTGGGAGAAAAATGTGGAACAAATCTTAAAATAATAAAAATAAATCAATTTTAAAAATACCAGGCTTACTGGTCTGATAGAAACTGGTGAAAACTCCAAGACTATGGCTCTTAGATACCTTTCAAGCCTAGAACTGAACTCACTCCTGGGGCAGAACTATCAGCTAAATGATAGACAGGTCTATAAAGTGAACAATAACACCAGAAAGGTATCCACTTCCTAGAACAAACAAACAAAAGAAATCAAAAGGTCAGTGTTCGCCAAGGGGTAAAACTTAGAAGGCAGGAATGGATAGGAAAGAAGGACAAAGGAGGGAGGAAGTGGGAAGAGTGCTATTACCTTGTAGGGATTGTAATCAATATCATGAAACAAAATATGTATGAACTATTGAATGGAAAATCAATTTACTCTGTAAGCTTTCACCCAAGTCACAAAAAAAGTTTAAAAAATATATAAATTTTTGTATCTTGAAGTACAATGCTGTCAGTGATAGGATAATACTCATATGCCTACAAGGGATATCAGGTAATAGTATTACTCAAATTTACTCATGAACTACTGTGGTAGTTATGTTTCTGTGTCAACTTGGCTGGGCCTGGTTGAGTGGCTGGGCAACTAGTGGTACTTACTCCCCAAGATGAGACTGGCAATCAACTTCATGGTGGGATGTACCACAAGCAGCTGAGTAGCTGCCTTTCGGATGTGGTCTGCTTCCTGTATATAAGGGGAATGGTCTCTAGCCTATGGCATGCTTGGACCCTGCATGTAGCTGTGTCATTGCTCAGCAGCCTGCTATGTTCTACTGACCCTGGGACTTAAAATGGGCTTAAGTTAATGGCCTGCCGTGTGGTTTGGTAACATCAGAACTGTGCCTTTTGACTTGTCAACCTTGGGGCTTCTCAGCCTCAGCAGGCAGCAGCTGTCTGAGTGAAGAAACGTCTCTAGCTCCAGTGGGTCAAGCAAGAGGCTGAGCTGGACCCCAAGATTGAGGGGCTTTCACCCAGACCCTAGAGCCTGGCACTTTGAACTTGGACGTAAAGCAAGTCCAAATTGTAAGAATAAACTCCAGTTTGTTAAGTCCATCCCATTTGTGATATATTCTTGTCAGAGCAGCACTAGATACCCAGAACAACTAGCAACCCTGTGTGCAACAGAAGGCAACACTGCCTGCTCCTGCGCCAGCCTCACTATACTTGCTATACCTGAGCCCACGGTGGCAGCCACTGTGTCAATCCATCAATCCATTGAGAGCCTTCCCCTTTTTCACTGACTCTCCACTTTACCAAGCAAGATATCCTTCTCCAGGGAACAGTCCTTCTGACAACATGACCAAAGTAGGGAGATCAAGTCTAGCCATTCTTGCTTCCAAGGAGCATATATTACTAGTCTCTTCTACCAGATTATAAAATATTTTAGGACAAAAGTAAGTTGGATGTTAAAGTTCAGAAACAAATTCAATTTACATGTTCCCTTTAACCTCCTTTAATAGCAGAAGCTGTTTTTGTAAGACAGATGCCTTAAAAAAAAAAAAAAAAAGAAAGCACATATTTCCCATACAAACCACAAATATTAGCTAAGGATTTTTATATATTCATATGGTTTTCAAAACATACCTGCCTTATATTTGTGTTTTCCAAAATTGGCTCTGATATGATGCGTTTTAGGAAGAACTAGATGGTACCTGGCTACCACTGTCAACCACTTGGAAGGGGATCTATGTAGGAGATCCTTGATAGAGAGGGGTAACAATGTAGAACAAAACTCAAAATCATTTGGAGAAAAAAAAAGGGGGGGGGGACCAGGTTTGATGGTCCAATAGAGCCTGGTGGAACCACTGAGACTATGGCCCCTAGCTGCCCTTCAGGTCTGGAATTGAACCCACACCTGTGGCTTCCAGCCAAACAAAAGATATGCATAGGAGTTGAACATTTACCTGAGGTAGATACACTCCTTGGAGAGAACAATCATGGGAGAAAGAAGGGCTGCTTATGCACAGGGAGACAGCTCAAGGGGCAGGAGTGCATGGAGGGATGGACACAGGGAAGAGGCAACTATGGGGAGGAAGTGGGAGGGGCTCTGTTGCATTGTGGTAAATTGTAGTCAATGTCATGAGACAAAGTGTATGTGAACTGCTCTATGGAAAGTGAATTTGCTCTGTAAATTTTCACCCAAATCACAATTAAAAAAAAAAAAAATTGATGCTTTTAATTTTTGGTCTTGGTGAGGAATATTGAGTGTACCATGAGCTACTAGAAAATCTGTCTTGGAGGAAGCACAAGAATGCTCCTTAGAAATGAGACTGGCCAGACTTTATCTCTTGACTTTGGTCATGTTGTCAGAAGGGACTAGTCTCTGGAGAAGGATATCATGCTTACTGACAAAGAAGGTCAGCAAAAAAGGGGAAGACCCTCAGTGAGATAGACTGACACAGTGGCTGTGACAATGGACTCAAACAAGGCAATGATTATGAGGATGGTAAGCACTGACTTGACGGCATCTAACACCACCACCACCAATAGGATTAGAATCTACAACTTCTGATTCCCTATCCATACTCTCTCTACTGGACGAAATTGTTTCCATATATTCCATAGCATACCATTCATTCCCCTGCTGAAGGAGACTCCAAAGAGTCATTCGCAGATTCAACAAGTTAAGCACTATGACCTAAGATACCCATTTTATGTAATGATTTAACTTCTCTCTTATATCCCTGAAAAATCACTGGTCCAACCAAGCTTTGTATCATCCTTGGAAGATTAGGAAAACTAGTCACAAAAATAGTTTTCTTTAGGGCTTAATTTTCTTGCAGAAACCCAGCTGAGAAAAGCTACTAGAATTTAGCCCCTCTGAATGATTGATTTATTCAAGCCAAGTAGTCCTTCACATGGCCTACTGAAGTCTCCTCTGCTTTAATTTAATGCCATCTCCCTTTGTTTAGTTCCCCGGAGAGGTGGAGAATTTATTAGCATGTCTCTTATAAAACTTGAGCATGGCAGGAAATTAAATTCATCTGGTATAATCAGCTGTTTGGAAAGCTTTCCTGGTTGCTCTGTTCTACTTTATTGGTTGCCAAGGTGATTATAAGTTGATTGTTTGATGACTTGTTCTAGGATCATTCCAGGTATTGATGTTAAGTTTAGACATTGACAGACCCAAACAGGAAAAGAAGAAGTCTGTTATGATGGTAAAGGGGACTCTAGACCTAAGGGGCCATAAATATTTAACCTAAATAGGAGATAAAAAAAAAAAAAAACCTAAACCCATGGCCATCAAGTCAGTTCTGACCCCTAGCAACCCCCACAGGATTTCCAAGGTTGTAAATCTTTATGGAAATAGACTGCCTCATATTCCTCCCACAGAACAGTTGGTGGGTTTGAACTACCAACCTTCTGGTTAGTAGTCAAATGACTTAGGTACTATGCCACCAGAACTCCTTCAGAAATAAGACAAGGCTTAGGCAAATCTCAAGGAATCTCCCAAGAGCTTAAGGACATTCTTAGAGAAGACAGAAGAGACTTGTTTTGAACGGCCTCAAGGGGGCAGACTTAAGGTCCATGGTAGAAGCTAGAAGAGGATAGATTTCTGCTTACTGGACAGTCAGAGAAATATATACAAAAGAAAGAGGCTGGCCAGCTTTCCCTTACTAAAGATGGCTCTGTATGGTGTTTGAATGGATGTAGCATGCAAGGAGCTGACTATACTGTGAGATCCTTCATTCAAAAATCACTTACATCCCACCCAGTCATATAACTCAATGACAATGATAATCTTTATATTAATTCTCCTTTCCTTTCTAAGTACCTATGTTATGATCACTTTTTATTATTTTTTGACAACAATTAGAATTAAAAATAAATTTCTCTTTATCCATGTTCAAAGTGTCCTTTCACACATACAAGCAATTAAGACAAATGCGCTTTCTATGTATTTTTTTCAATCAAAAATAAGATAACAATAGTAGCTATCTCTTTTCCACGGCATTTTGCTAAGCACTTTATATGCATTTAATCTCTTTTAATACGAATGTAATCAGAAAATACTTTAGGAAGTTAATATGAAAGACAGACATTTAACATAATCACTTAGAAAGAAATCTACATATGTTTCTCTGCTCAAAGAATCATAGGGATGGAAGCAATCTTGTCTAAAGCAAAACTCAGGGTAGGACTTCCTTAATCCATCCAGCTACTGGGGGGAGGGCATTCTCTGGCACCACAGGGCCTTACTCCTTTTCAGGTATTCATTAGGTAAATCAAAATGTGTGTCTGTGTGTTTTTTCCATTTTGGCAAGCAGGAAGCGACAAATCAGTGTCTTAAGGGATTGACAAAATATGTAATTAGACACTATCAATCAACCTAAAGGAGTCTGTTTTTTTCTTACATCAGATAAAGGTGCATTTAGTCTTCTAAAAACTTTCCAGCTCCACTGAAGCATTAACTCTGTGAGGCCATGAACAGAATAAGCAGTGCTCGTCAAACTTTTGTGCTGGGAAAGGAACAGTTTACGAAACCAGAAGGCAAACCTGGATTCCTAATTTGTCCCCCCACTTTGAACTAGATATTTCTCCTCTCTGCACGCCAGTTTCCTCATCTGCAAATTTAGGGGAATAAACTAAATGATCTATTAAACCCTTTTTTATTCTAACCTTCTCTAATCCTATGATTTTAGAAGGAGGTCAGGAGAAAAGACACTTGACAAGAAGACAACATCTTTAAATTCCTAACATCTTGGTGATGCAGCAGATAAAGAGAGAAATTATCCATTTGGCAAGACTGGTGGGCAAGGGTTTGGAACTTCTTAGTCAACATAAGCAGTTTACCCTTCTTGGTTTAGTGGTTGTAGGGTTTTTAAAAGGTTATTTCCCAAAATATTCAAAAGTTTTTAAGTGACTTATGTGTATATTTAAGTGATCAATTAGTGTTTGTTCTTTTTTTGTGAAAGTTAAACAATATGTTTATAAATTCCATAGCTTCACAAACAGGAAGGAGGTTTTAAATGGCTTAGTTCCACAATCCAGGGTAGATGTATATTTAAAGAAACATTGTTACGTAACAGAGAGGCCTCTTCCTAAAACGCATCATACCAGAGCCAGTTTTAGAAAACACAAATATAAGGCAGGTATGTTTTGAAAACGTATGAATATATAAAAATCTTTAGCTAATATTTGTGGTTTGTGTGGGAAATATGTACTTTCTTTTCTTTTTTTTTTTTTTTAAGGCATCTGTCTTACAAAAACAGCTTCTGCTATTAAAGGAGGTTAAAGGGAACATGTAAATTGAATTTGTTTCTGAACTTTAACATCCAACTTACTTTTGTCCTAAAATATTTTATAATCTGGTAGAAGAGACTAGTAATATATGCTCCTTGGAAGCGAGAATGGCTAGGCTTGCTCTCCCTACTTTGGTCATGTTGTCAGGACTGTTCCCTGGAGAAGGATATCTTGCTTGGTAAAGTGGAGAGTCAGTGAAAAAGGGGAAGGTTCTCAATGGATTGATGGATTGACACAGTGGCTGCCACCGTGGGCTCAGGTATAGCAAGTATAGTGAGGCTGGCGCAGGAGCAGGCAGTGTTGCCTTCTGTTGCACACAGGGTTGCTATGAGTTGGAGACAACTCCACAGCACTTAACCACAACAACAATGTATACAAATGTTTATTTACAACTCGTATTTGTGTGGCACTTATGTGTGCAAGAGCACTTTCACATTTTATCATTAGATCATTTGATTCTCACTCAACTCAATAGGAATAGAAAAAAAGTTACTTTATTCTCCAAGTACAGATAGGTGAAGTTAGGCTTCATCTCTGTGATTAGCCAAAGGAAAGTGAGCTGGAAAGTTCCAAGAACAGTGGATCTGGAATCTGGATATTCCAATACCAGTTGCCATGCTTCTTCCCTATCTTCCACTCCTCACTCCTTTCTGCATATACTGATGCAGCATATTGAAAAGATTAAAAGATGGATTTTGAGCCAGACAAACCTGGGTTCAAGTCCTGCCCCTGGCCATGTGCTCCTGGGCAAGCTATTTCCTTCTTTAAAATGTAGTAATGAATTAAGCTAAAAATAGTAACTCTCCTTGGGATTGCAGGAAGGATTAAATAGAATAATGCATGAATAGTACATAGGAAAATGTTGCATAAATGTTAACCATTGTTATATTATTATGTAATGTGCAAAGCAGTGCATGAAATACTTTCAGTTTTTCAGAGACTCTACTGAGACATATGAAATCAAACACTGCGCATTAATTTTTTTTTCATAACAGTAAAGTCATATGCCAGATGCCAAAGGAATGTATTTCATGGGCAAAGTCTTTGGGTTTTAAGGCTGGTCTGTTTTTTGTTTTTGTAACAAGGAAGAGTTATTTTTTTTTGCCTTCTGTAGTTTCAAAATTTTCTTAATGTTACATTCTAAATAGATGCAACCATATGAAATTGCCATTTTGTGAGTCAAAAGCATCCAAATACTGGCAATTTCATATAGTTTACCCAAACAGATTAACAAACTATAGAGCAAATGAAAAAAAATTTTTTTTTAGTTGCAATGAGGTTACCGAAGAAGTCTACGTTGAAGTGAAACTGATCCCAAATTTCAATGCATTTTCATTCCAGCATATGAAGGAATGACGCCATGCTCCCAATAATTAAAAACAAAAGCACTTTGTCCTCCCACCTCCAAATATACACATGAAGACCCTAGTTTCCAGTGAAATCCAAAGAGTAAAATTAGGTCTCAATGCCCACAAAATTCTCAAGGAGGGCAAGGAAACTACTTGACAACGAGTGTGCTGAGGAAATCGGCAGCTGTTGAAGTCACCTTTTGTGGTCTTGCCAAATGTTTGAAAAGAAATACACTAAATATGCCTGCGTGTGGGGAGGGTGGAAGTAGTGGGGGGTTTCATTTATAAACGCTTGAATGAGGGAGTCTTTTGAGCAGCAATAGGGACGCCCGTGTTTTGAGTCCCTCTCCATGCCTCGGGTTGAGTATTCCTGTGTATTTACTTCTTTCTGTGTGCGCGCCCATGCTTTCGTGTTTCTGTGTTTGTTTCTGGCCGCCCCTCCGTGTTGGACAGGGGTGACTTTGTACCTGTCTGCTTCAGCGTGCGCGCGCTCCCGCGAGTGTGCGTGTTGGTGCGCTGGCGGGTGTGTCTTGATGTCATGGTTCGGTATAAGTCTGAGCATGCCTGTCGGGGTGCATTTGTGCCTGTACGTGCGTGTCTCGGTGGGCACTCTAGTCTGTTTTTCCGTATGTGGGGGATGGCGGGTGCCCGTGTGTTGCCTTCTGCACCAAGACTTCAGTTCGTACAGGCGTGCATGAAAGAGCCCAAAGCTCTTGGGTTGGTTGGTAAGCACGCCAGCCCCAGCTTTAGCCCTCTGGGAGCAGACTCGGGTAAGCCTACAGGGAGTGGTGGCCCGCCCCCCCGACCCGACTGCAGCTTGGCCCCGCCTGTGCCGGACCCAGGAGGAGGCGAGATAGGGGATGGAAGGGGCGGGAAGGGAGGGGAGCCTCGCCCCTTCGGGGCTGCCCGCGCGCTATTGGCGGAAAGTTGCCTAACGTCATGAGGAGGGCAGTTACCCTAAAGTCCTCTGCACATAACGGGCTGGGCGCACTCCGAGGTGGCTTCTCCAGAGCGCAGGCTAGGACAGACGGGCACAGAGATTCCAGGGCACCCCAGAAAGCTGAGTGTGCAGGACGCGCCCCACCACACCCACCCCACGGCCTCTGAATGAGGCTTTCAAGCATTCGCCCGCGGCCCGCAGCGCCCCGCCGGAGGTCCGCCAGCTGAGGCGTGACCGGTGCGCCTGCAGCCAGTGCGCTCACCTGCCAGCCTGCGCACCATGGGGCAACCTGGGAACAGCAGCGTCTTCTTGCTAGCTCCCAACGGAAGCCATGAGCCGGACCACGACATCACGCAAGAACGGGACGAAGCGTGGGTGGTGGGCATGGGCATCGTTATGTCGCTCATCGTCCTGGCCATTGTATTTGGTAACGTGCTGGTCATCACGGCCATTGCCAAGTTTGAGCGTTTGCAGACGGTCACCAACTGCTTCATCACCTCGCTGGCCTGTGCTGACTTGGTCATGGGCTTGGCGGTGGTGCCATTTGGGGCCAGTCACATCCTTATGAAAATGTGGACTTTTGGCAACTTCTGGTGCGAATTTTGGACCTCCATAGATGTGTTGTGCGTCACCGCCAGCATCGAGACTCTGTGCGTGATCGCAGTGGATCGTTATTTTGCCATAACATCACCCTTCAAGTATCAGAGCCTCTTGACCAAAAATAAGGCCCGGGTGGTCATTTTGATGGTGTGGATCGTGTCGGGCCTTACCTCCTTCTTGCCCATCCAGATGCACTGGTATCGGGCCACACACCAGGAAGCTATCAACTGTTATGCCAAAGAGACCTGCTGTGACTTCTTCACGAATCAAGCTTATGCTATTGCCTCCTCCGTTGTGTCATTCTACTTGCCCCTGGTGGTCATGGTCTTCGTCTACTCCAGAGTCTTCCAAGTGGCCAAAAGGCAGCTCCAGAAGATTGACAAATCTGAGGGCCGTTTCCATGGCCAAAACCTTAGCCAGGTGGAGCAGGAAGGGCGGAGCGGGCATGGACACCGGAGGTCCTCCAAGTTCTGCTTGAAAGAACACAAAGCCCTCAAGACTTTAGGCATCATTATGGGCACATTCACCCTCTGCTGGCTGCCATTCTTCATTGTCAACATTGTGCATGTGATCCAGGACAACCTCATCTCTAAGGAAGTTTACATACTCCTAAACTGGGTGGGCTATGTCAATTCTGCTTTCAATCCCCTTATCTACTGCCGTAGCCCAGATTTCAGGATTGCCTTCCAGGAGCTTCTGTGCCTACGAAGGTCTTCTCTGAAGGCCTATGGGAACGGCTGCTCCAACAACAGCAACGGCAAAAGTGACTACACAGGAGAGCAAAGTGGATGTCACCTGGGGCAAGAGAAAGAAAGTGAACTGCTGTGTGAGGACCCCCCAGGCACACAGGACTTTAACTGTCAAGGTACTGTGCCTAACGATAGCATTGATTCACAAGGGAGGAACTGTAGTACAAATGACTCACTGCTGTAATTCATTTTTTCTACTTTTTAAGAACCCCCCTTCCCCAAGGAACACTAAACAGACTATTTAACTTGAGTGTAATAAACTTAGAATAAAATTGTATAGGGATGTGCAGGAGGAAGGAAATCCTTCTGCCTTTTTTTATTATTACTATTTTTTTAAGCTGTAAAAAAAAGAGAAAGTGTATATGAGTGATTATTTGTTTCTTGTACAGTTCAGTTCCTCTTTGCATGGAACTTTTAAGTTTATGTCTGAAGGGCTTTTGTCCCAGAGGACCTGGGTCTGCTATGTTTTGATGACTCTTCCGTATATCTACCTCATTCGTCAAGTATTAGGGGTAATATATTGCTGCTGGTAATTTGTATCTGAAGGAGACGTTCCTTCCTGCACCCTTGGACTTGAGGATCTTGAGTATCTTGGACCTTTCAGCTGTGAAAATGGACTCTTCTCGCTCCTCTTATTTGCTCAAATGGGGTGTCGTAGGCAGGGATTTGAGGGGCAGCTTCAGTTGTTTTCCTGAGCAAAGTCTAAAGTTTACAGTAAATAAATTGTTTGACCATGACTTCATTGCACCTGTTTCTCCAAAACCCCTTGACTGGAGTATTGTTGCCTCCCCCACTAGAAACCGCAGGTAACTCTTTGTACTAACTCTCTAGTGACTTAATGAGGAATGATACTGGAATGACATGCACTGATTGCTTAACCCTTTCCTCTGCCTTGAAATCTGCTGCTACAACCTTGTATCTCACCTAACACTTGTGTCCCAAATGAGTTCTGCCTGCTTCCAACATAGCTCAGCTCAGCCTACAGTTAGTATTGTTTGTTGTTACATCACAAGCACTGACTTATAGAAACTGAGTTATGGGCATATGTCTTGTCCCTCCACACACCCTCACCACCCACCTTTCAGTTCTGCTTATTTAACAACTGCTTATATCTTTGCCATGTCTTATAGTGGAGAGCTCTGTACTGCATCAGGGCTTGGCATTTTAAGGGAATAAGAAAAACATTCTTGTGAAAAACCTACTCACACATAGGCCATCATTCCAGGGGAAAATATCCAGGGCATTGGTCTCAAGGAGAAAAACTGGGAAACATAACCAATGAATAATATCTCGTGACCTAGAAACAAGGCTTTAACCCCTCCTCCTTCTTTTCTTCTGTCCTCCTTTCCCTTGTTTTCTTTAAAAACAAATTTTTAAAAAAATTATAATTCTTTTTAAATTTTGTGCATGTAATAATATTTGCCTCTGTCGTCTATATCTTTTGAGCATGTGTCCTCCCTTTCCCCATTGTCACTGTGCTGGTCACACACTCTTTCCATACCGCCTCTCCCCTCACCCAAATCACCATGTGACCCCCAACTGGTATGAAAATTTCTCTCCTATCCCCAGTAACCAACAAAGTGAATTTCCTTCCCTTTTCTTCTTCTTTTGACTCTTCTCACTTCAATATAAACCAGGGTTTCTCAATGCCGGTATTATTGACATTTTGGTCCAAATAATTCATTGTTGTGGGAGACTTCCCCATGCATTGGTGACTGTCTAGCAGCATCTCTGCCTTCTACCCACTAGATGCCAGTGGCACTACCTACCCAATTGTGACAACCAAAAATGTCTCCAGACACAATCACATGCCCCCTGAGGGAGAATTTGCCCGTGGTTGAAAAACTCCAGTATAAACCTCTAAAATCTAAACAGGTTTCAGATTCTGCCTAATGCAACAGTTTCATTTTGCAGAGCCTCTTGAGAGCTAAGGGGATACTGTTCCTGGGTTGACCACTTCTGGTACAAACTTTTAAAACAGATTTTTAGGTTCTGTCTAATGCAGTGGCTTTACTTTACAGATGGGCATTTTTCACAGTTTATCCAGTCAGTGACAGATCCTAGCCAGTGTTCTTTCCACTCAATCATGCTGACTTCTGAACTTACCATCCAGCAGCCCAGATACTGACCATGAGGTGTTCAAAAGGCTTTAGGTCTGTACAGAATTATTTGGGAGGGTTTATCAATGGAGGAGAGGTCTGTGGGCCATTACTGCCTGTTTGTGGAGAGGTTATACTCCTGTTAAAAGGTACATAGGGAGAAATCACAAAAGTAAACACATTTTCCCTCCCCCCCTCACCTCACCACCACCTCTTTTCTATTTTTGCCTGGTGTGTCTGAGCCAGAGCTTGCCCCAGGTTTGATGGAGTGGATCATCCTCTTTGGCAGCGCCAGGCTGGAGAGTATCAGTCTGCAGGGTTCATTGCCATTTCACCCTCTCATGAAGCTGACTCCACTTGTCTCTTCCCTTCTGCCCCAGCCAAGGTCCCCAACCAGAAAAGCACTGTACTTTTCTGCTTCCTGTTAGCTCAGTAATGAGATGTCAGGGAGAGCTAACACTGAGCTCTCAAGAAAATGTAAGGAGCCCATGGTTTTGAAATATGCCATGACAAATTGGAGAGTGGGTACCTTTCAATACTTTTCCTTTTCCTCAGAGGACTTTCATACCTATTACCACGTTCTCCTCCTGCCTTGAGCCCCACCTCCAGTAGTGTGGGCAGTTTCTCCAGCTAATCTTCACATACCCAGTAGCCTCACAGGATCTCAGACTGGGAAGAGCCAGTAGAAAGGATTTGACATCTGAAGAGTTGGAAAGCCTGAGAGGGGTAATGACCTGCCCAAGGTAAGAAGCCAAGAGTGTCAGAGCTAGGGCAAAAGCCAGGGAGCCTGTCTGCCATTCCAGAAACTGGTATATTCTCTTGACCAAATTGTCATTGAGATAAGACTTCATCCTCAATGTAGAAGCTTCTCCCTGGGGCTGTAACACAATAAATTCATTTCAGTGGATGTTTTTACTTCTTTGGGGTCCTTAACACAAAATTCAGGAAATAAACAAATAACATGAAATAAGGACAAGAGAAAGAATTGTTTGTTTACCAGGCAAGAATCCACTAGGATATCCTCTGCATTTAGGGAAGCTTGAAGATTCTTAATTCTTTATGACCTTCCAGGAATTTCAAGTCACTCCAGGTAGAAATTTCCCATTGTCTTATTTCAAACAGAATTGGAAATGTTTCTGTCTGTCACCATTTGTAAGTCCCTTGGACATTAAATATTGTTAATAAACAATGTCAATGTTGTATAAATATTCTTTTGGTTAAGGGAGACATTCATTGTTTGTAGAGGAGTATCTAGTGTAATTTCAGTTGAAAAAAAGTTCAACTATAAATATTAATTTGGATTCCCAGCTAAAAGGGGACTTTAGCCATATTCTGATCCCTTTAAGAATACTTTCAATATAAGAACTTTGCTCAGCTCTGAAGGTCTTGTCAAACAACGACATTTTAGGCCTGCTCAATCCCTCAACTTCTACCTGCTGTAGTTCGCTTTGTTCCTTTGAGAGGCTATTGCCTGTGTCCCTCTGTTTGCTGACTGGTTGGTTACATAAGATTTGTGTTGGATTCAGCATCATGAAGTTTGCTTTGCCTGGACAGCAAGTTCTCAGTCTGTCAGACGAGAACCTTATCCTAAGATACAAGCTGACAGGTGTGTACAGTGGTGGCACGGGGTGGGCCTCCCAGCAGAGGGCATTATTGGGGGGAAGGAATCTGGGGGAAAGGGAGACTGGGAATAGGAGCTGTCCTGGCACAATGCTTAGAATGTTTATGATGTTGAACCTATTGCCAGATGGAACTTAGACCAGAATCGGTCAGGGTGTCTTTGGAGTACCTACTGTGTGCAGCATGAGACAGGTAGTAATCATCTTTTAGAGCATGAGATTAACAATAACAAATAGATACCTTTTCTAGAATGCTTACTAAATGTTAGGGACGTGCTAGGCACCTTTTAAGCATTATGTCATCTTCACAACTTTATGACGTTGGTAACATAAATAGCCTCATTTAACAAATGAGGAAACTGAGGTTCAAGGAGGTAAAATAACTTGCTAAACACGAGCTAGCTGCAGAGTCAGAACTAGAACCCAGGTCTGTATGACTCCAGTGCCCATGGAGGCTAGCACACATGCAGACCAGGAAGCAGCACGAGGCCACTGACAGTTTGTGCCAGAACAAGTGTAAGAACTGGAAATGCAATACCTTGTTGAGAGAAGAGGGTGATGGCTGTGGGTTGGGGCAGGCAGGAATGTTCCTGTCAAAGCATGTGATTGCAGGGTTGCTGGGGACTGGGACAAGAAGCTAATCACTGAAGTGCCTCATTTACTTCTCTAAGTCTCTGCTTTGTATTTTCATCGGAGAGTCAGGCCAAATTGAAAAGAGGATATGAAACTCCAGAGCGAGCAGAGCAGGGTAGAGCAAGAGCACAGGCGCCTTTACACCCTGGCAAACTCATTCACAGTTCCAGAGTCGGGAATGTCTCCTAAATTGAGCAAGGGACTGGACCTTTATGGGAAATTCAGCAGCCTCAGTGGCTCTGTAGGTGTGCTCTCTGCTTTAAGCTAGCCTTCTAGGGCAGGGTAGATGGTTTTCTGGCAGCAGACATCAAGGAGGATTAAAACCCTTTGAGCGATACTTTTCATTGACAGTATAACCTCTACTAAATTCAGCTGTGTGCTAATCCCTACTTCACTGACAGTGCAAATATAATCTGAAGGAGGAATTTTTGAAATACCTAACAGAACAAACTTCCCAAGGACTTTCAAGAAATTGAGAAATACTTGTGTCTTATGAATAAAGGAAGGCAGGCTAAGGGGAAAAGAACACTAGATGGGGAAAAGAACACGTAGTTAGGATTCAGGTCTTAACTTGGTCTTTCTCTGTCTCTCTCTCTCTGTGTCTCTATCTCTGTCTCCATGTCTGCCGCTCTCTCTGTCTCTCTGTCATGTTAGATAAGGCAGTTTTCCTGTGTAGACCTCAGTTAGCTTAGCTATAAAATGATGAGGCCAGTGCTGTTGATGTCCAAGTTCCCCTTAGCTCTGAATCTAGATAGCTTATAATTTAGAGGCTAATTAGAGACAGCAGTTTGTATTTCTGATCTGAATTGATGACATTTGCTAAACATATAATAATTGAATATCCTGGGGGGGGGGTTGGGTTTTTTTTGGCGGGGAGTACTCAGCCTGCAGGAAGAGAATGGTAGAAGAAGGACTGTTTGGTGCATGATTCTTGTTGTTTGGTGTTGTCAAGTTGATTCTGACTCATAGTGACCCTGTGACCCCACGTGATAGAGTAGAACTGCCCCCATGGCGTCTTTGCCTAACAGAAGCAGAGCACCAGGTCTTTCTCCTGCAGTCAGCAGCTGAGCGCTTAACCATTTGCAACACCAGGGCTCCTTGATGTACGATAGCTGCTCTCAAATAGATTGAGGACCTCCAGAGAAAAGGAGCACACTAGTTCTACACGAATATCAAAGCACAAACTGAAACTTCCAGGGAGGCAGATTCCAGCTCAGAAGAAGGAAAGCTTTTCTAAGCATGGAATAGGCTGTCTTTCAGTATAATAAGGCTCCTGTCATTGGAAGCATTCAACAGAAGCCAAAATGAAGCTCAGTGAGGAATGAAGCCCAGAGGTTTCTTGCACTGAGAAGATTAGACTAAGTGCCTTTCAAGCTTGTGGCACTATATCCTTGAAAACAGACCTGTTTAAGGACCTGAGTGTCCTTAAAATGTATTCAGACTGTTCCCTAATTCCAGCTGGCCTTCCCCCCAATTCCTCTGGATTGCAGAGGTTTCACTGAATTCCCAAATGGGAAACCTCCTGGGGAAACCAGGATCTCAACAGTCCTTGGCGGTGGGGGAAAATCCAGAAATAGAGCAATACGGTTAAGCAGTTTTCCAAACTATTAGACCTTTTCATCAGCTGCTCTTCCCATGCCTTTTGCAAATGACCTACTAACTCCCAGAGAGAGAATAATGAGAGCTGCAAAGTCCTCTCTGCAAAGGCTATTACATCCTTCTCCACCCTTGGATTCATAGCACTTCCTGTGGTCTTTCCGTCACCCTCACAGGGTGGGAAGGAAGGAAGGAAGGTCCCTGGCCAACACAGAGCACTTCAAAGCCCCCTGGCCCAAGAGCCTGGAGTCTTAGAATCTGTCTTAGCTCAGCCACTGTCTTAGTCATCTAATGCTGCTATAACGAAATACCACAATTGGAAGGTTTTAACAAACAGAAATCTATTCTTTCACAATTTAGGAGGCTAGAAGTCTAAATTCAGAGCATCAGCTCTAGGGGAAGGCTTTCTCTCTATGTGGGCTCACGTTTTAGGAGGAAAGACCTTGTCTCCTTTCAGCATTGGTGAGCCCTGCTTTCCTTAGAGATCTCCATGTAACTTGGCATCAGTCTTCCCCTGGGTCTGGATGGTTCTTACTGTAGGGATCCTAGGTCCAGAGGATGTGCTCTGCTCCCAGCTCTTCTTTCTTGGTGGTATTGAGGTTCTTCTCTCTGTTTGCTTCTCTCTCTTTTTATCTCTTATAAAAGCTGTTACAGATCACACTCCAGGGAAACTACCCTAACAAGGGAGCAGGGCTATGACCTGAGTAAGTGTGTTGCATCTCACTCTAATTGCCTTACAACTGATTGGCTGATCACATCAGATAACATCATGGAGGATGATCACATCATTATGTAACTGCCAAACTACATCATTATATAATTACCAAACCACTGAGAAGCATGGCCCAGCCAAGTTAACATCTATTTTGGGGGGGACATAATTCAATCCATGACAGCCACTAATGGATTAGGTAGCATTGAGCAAGTTACTTCCCTTTGTAGGACCTCCATTTCATCATCTTTAAAAATAATTTGGTTTACATGAGTCCTTGTTTAAAATTTTGTTAAGATTTCAGGAAGTCTTCAGTGCCACACATCTGACTTCATTACCCTTATTTTGGAACACATTCTCTTTTTCTCATTTAAAAGATAATGTTGTTGTTGTTATGTGCTGTCGAGTCAGACCCGACTCATAGCAACCCCTCTTTGGGTTTCCAAGGCAGTATCACTATGGAAGTAGATTGCCCCATCTTCCTTCCGAGTAGTGGTTGGTGGGTTTGAACTGCCAGCCTTCTGGTTAGTAGTCAAGTGCCTTAGGCACTATGCTACCAGAGCTCCTTAAAAGATAATAGATACTCATTATAAAACTTTCAAATATGTAATATCACAAAAAAAAGATAAATCACACATAATGTTACCTAAAGATAACTATAGGAGCTCTGGTAGCATAGTACCTAAGGCACTTGATTACTAACCAGAAGGCTGGTGGTTCAAATCCACCAACCACTCCTTGGAAGGAAGGTTGGGCAATCTACTTCTGTAGTGATACCGCCTCGGCAACCCAAGGAGGGATCGCTATGAGTCAGGTCCGACTCGACAGCACATAATAACAACAACAACAACAACAAAGATAACTATGGCTAAGCTTCCAGTCTTTGCTCTAAGCATGTCAATGCCAATGTGTATAAATATATTTTAAATAAAAATATAATTAGATTATCCATAGTATTTTGGATCCTCTGATAATACTTTTACAAAGGCCCCTTGGCTATCTTTTATGCATAATATAATCTAGATATCGTCATTCTTTCTGGTCTATTGGCATATCAATATAGAGTGTTCAGTTGATCTCGTATCTGTGGGTGCAAAAGAACCAACACTCCCAGAGTCTGATCAGGAGAGGCCCAGGAACCCTCATTGTAGTAAATTCCAAGGTTTTTCCAACTCAGGTGGTTCATGGCCCACATGCTGAGAAATACAGTTACAGAGATACAAACACTGCAGATTAAACATAATGAGCCCCCTTTGTTCGTGGATGAGAAGATGCTTCCTATACCTGTTTTTCTGAAAGTCTCCTTTCTGCACCTGGGCTCTAACTGCTTTCAGAGCATTGCAAAATAACCACTGAACACTCAGGCAGGGTTAATTCTTCATTGTTACATGCTGCTGACCCAGCCTGTTAATTTATATTAAAATAAGTCAATTCAAGTCATATAATGACCAATACCTGCTGTTTGTAAAGTGCAACAGTAGATTTCTATTCCAATAGAATACTTCTTGTGCTAATAGAAAGCTAATAGCAACAAGGTGCTTGCTAGGAGCTAGGCATCATATAGGACAATTTATTGCACAGTCTCATTTAGAACTCACAGCCACCCTACAAAATAGGTCTGTCTGTCCCTATTTTATAATTAAGGAAATCATGGCTCAAAGAGGTCAACTATGTTTCCCAAGGTCACCTAGCCCTTAGGTTGGAGTAGAACCCAGGTGTTCTGAATAAGAGCCCATTTATATATCACCACTAGAATAGGCTATGAATCTTTCCCTGTTTGGGACTGGGTAAGAGAGTTTATGAGAGGAAGTTTCTAATGCATACATTTTATCATATTCTTCAATGTTTCTGTTCAGAGCAGCTGATTAATTTCTGACCTTTGCAACTATGGGCAAGCCTATCCTATCTAGGTAGGTTGTGACTAAGTATAAACTGGAACACCAGGCTGTGCTCAGTGTAGGCAGCACACTGTCCTTCACCATGATGGAGGCATGGTTTCAGTGAGCTGCCCCTGTATGGTAGGAAAGCAAAGGGAGGTGCCTGGTAAGAGCAGAATGCATTGGTTTGTGCTGACTCAAATCACCACTTTCAGGTCAGGAAGTCCTTGACATCTGGAAATAGGGTGCTTATTCCTTTCCTCTCACCAAGTCTGTGTCAGACCAGAGGTTTCACATCTCAGAATACCAGGGCGGGACAGGTCCTGAGACAGCACATAGCCACCGCCTTATTGCACTAAGAAACCAAGCTCAAAGAGGCTGAAGTTACCCAGAAAGGTAGCCCCAAGCCTTAGAGTATAGTCTCCTCTCTTCTGATTTATTATTGTTGTTTCCCCGCTGTGGGGGAAAGGTGGGCGTTTGAAATGTGTTACTTTATCCAGGAAGAGAAAACTGCCTTTAAAATCAGCAACACCCATGACAAAGCAAAAGCTGAGTCCAAGAGAACCCTGCTTTCTTTTCAACCACTTCGCACTGGTTTGGCAGCCTAAGACCTTGTGCCCAAAAGCCACCGCTGCCTTTATCTGGGGAGTGTTCTTCATTATTCAAAGTTCTGTTTTATTTTACTGCCTTCTTTTCTCTTTATTACAATCCCTTAGAGGTTCCTAAATATTGTAAATACAATCCTGAGACTCCTGTTGGTGGCTTTTATTTATGTGTTTACTTATTTTAAGAGGTGTTCCACGTTTTCATAATATGTAATGCAACAGCACACTTTTTCCATTTACAAACATGCAACTTTTTAAAAAAATTTTATTTCATTCCCCCACTATATCTCTCTATAATCCATGCTTACCTAGCACCCTCAGCCTAAAGCAGTTGCAGCTCATCCTCAAGGACATGGGGTTGCCAGCCTTAGAAATCTCTTCTTACAGAATTGTGGAAGGCTTTTTGGCATCCATTTAGGTCTGAGTTTCTTGTAATGATTTTATTTTATTTCAGTGGGTCCCAAACTTTACAGAGGACACACATGATGTGGGTGACTTCTGAGAAAACTGCACATTCTTGACCCTCATACCCAAGATTTTGATTTAACAGGTCTGTGTTTGGGGTCTGTTGTTGTTGTTGTTATGTGCGTGCCGTCGAGTCAAACCCGATGCATAGCGACCCCTCCTTGGGTTTCTGAGGGGTCTAGAACTCTGCATTTACCACAGCTTCCCTAGAGACCCATGAAACAGGGCTGAGGATCACAATTTGTGGACCTAGTGATCACTCTGTCTTCCCAAGAGTACATAATGTATGCTTGTAAAAATGATCACATACCGCTGCATGCATTAACAAAAATGATCATGTTGTCAAATAAATGGAATTCTCATTTACTTCTGTTACCCAATACAACAATGTAAATGAAAACAATTTATAAATGATAAACATGACTATAAAAGAGGAAGAAGAAGCTATAGTGCCTTGAGTAGTCAATTAGGCACTTAATTAAAGTATGTTTTGTGACAACACAGCATCTAAACAGTTATACTGCCTGATAGCATCAATGTCACCTAATCCCACACCTTCTGCATACAGATGGAGAGTTAGCAGCATGGGAAGAGAAAGAGATTTGGCTTCAGTGATGAACTCTTAGTCCAGTGCTCCTTCCTTCACAACATACTGCCTTGAGTTAAGTCAAGTCATGCTAAGGTCTGTATGAATCAATTTGCCTAATGTACATAAACTTTCACACTAGAACTCTGCATGTGGGAGCCACCCAGCTCCAGAGAAGAGTATGATTCACACACATGCACAAACACACACACACACACATCTCCATAGTTGCACACACCCAAATAAATACACGCACACAGACTTTTGGAGTGGTACCTATAACCACATTGACACACACACACACAC
>NW_006921697.1:2907684-2925129 GCF_000298275.1 Orycteropus afer afer
TATATATATATATATAATACCCCCATATGAATGTGTGTATGCATATAGGATCAAGGCATACTCAGACCTAAATATTCTCCTTTAGATACATACACACATAAGGATTCTTCAGCACACTTTTGTGTTCCCCAAATTAGCAATCTTAACTCGTCATGTAAGTAATCATGGTCACACTGACCAGGAGCTCACGGTGTTGTATGCTGAGCCCTCTTCCTATATAAGATATATGCTTGATTCAGTACATGATTATGAAGATCTTACTATGTTCCAGAACTATTAAGTGCTGACGATTAGGGTGGTGAACAAGAAGAGTTTGTCTTTACCCTTATTGAGCTTTTCTGTAGTGGAGGAGACAAATTTTAAAAAATTCATGAAAAAACTGTAGCAGGTGCTATGAAGGAGATAAAGTATTTTGAGGGAATTTGGCTAATTAAGGGAGGTCAACAACAGCTCCCCCAAGGAAGTAAACCTTCAGGTGAGAGCTGAAAGATGACTAGATAATTTCTAGAAAAAAGAGAAGAAGGAAGAACATGGCACTCAGAATAGCAGATGCAAATGCCCTGTGGTGAAAGGAAAGCCAGTACCTGAGGAGGGAGTGCAGAACAGCATGGCTAATGTGCAGAGAGGTCAGGGGAGCTGTGGAGTACATGAAGAGTCTGCAGGAGGCAGGAGACACAAAGGGCCTTTTAAGCCACACTAAGGGTTTGCTCTTTATCTTAAGAGCACTTGGAAACCATTGATGTGGTTTCATCAGAAATCATGTGGATATTATGAGGGAATCTCTGAACTTGTGCCTATTTATGTAAGAGTGTTTTCCCATAGATAAATATAAGCATATGAGTTTGTACGTGCACTTAGGTGTGTTTTCTTATAAATGCATATTCACATGTAAGGATTCACTCATTAATTCTGTCTCTGGGATCACATCCTTATATATTTATGTGTCCCCAAACCAAAAACCAAACCCAATGAGGTCAAGCTGATTCCAACTCATAGCGACTCCCATTGGGTTTCCAAGGCTATAAATCTTTACAGAAGCAGATTGCCTCATCTTCCTCCTACAGAGCAGCTGGTGGGTTTGAACCACTGATCTTCTGGTTAGCAGTGAAATATCTTACCCACTATGCCACCAGAGCTCCTTAACTTTACCACTGTTGTTGTTGTTGTTGTTATGTGCCATCAAGTCAGACCCTACTCATAGCGACCCCTCCTTGGGTTTCCAAGGCAGTATCGCTACAGAAGTAGATTGCCCCATCTTCCTTCCAAAGAGTGGCTGGTGGGTTTGAACCGCCAGCCTTCTGGTTAGCAGTCAAATGCCTAAGGCACTACACTACCAGGGCACCCAACTTTACCACTAGAGCTCCTTATTTATGTGCGCAGTATATATAAATCCAGTGGGTATGGGGAGGCTGGGGAATACCCTGTTCATTGGGTACCATCGGGTCTAAACCAGTCCTTGGGGCTGGGGACAAGGGAAGGGGTATATCAGACCTGAACCCTTTGTCTTTGGAGCTTCCTCTGTGTGTGCTTCTTGGCCTCGTGCATGTGCCTTCAGCCAGAGAGCCTCTGTTCCCTCTCCTCTTGTCACAGAGCATCCAGTGACAAGGTAGGGTTTCTTCCAGAACATGATCATTAACTATTCTTGGCCCAGGCAAGGAGGGGAGGATGGGCAGGTCCGGTTGTATAAAGATTGCCTTGTGCCCTCCCAGAGTTTTAAGCCGAGTTTCTGCCCAGCTTCAAGCCTGGAGTACATTTTGCATAGAGTCGGCAACACAGGAAAATAAACACAAATAAAGATGGGGAAACCAGAAGACTGCAGGTCCTGACAGAGGTTACAGTGGGACTACAAGTAATTACTGTGTTCCATAAGCAACTGTTGCATGAAATATGACACTGGATGAAGAAACAGACAACCCTGGTAGGAAAGCCTTTTCAAAGCAGAGGTCTTTCTGTGTTTCTTATTGCCTTTGCACAGTAAGTACATATACACATTACATTATTTACACATTAATGAATTTACACATTAATGAATTTTCCTGGACTGGGTGTAGCACCTCACAGCAAAGGAAGTTCAAGTAATTTATCAACTACAACACCCTGCATTACTTTCCCTCCAGTGAAATAGATTTACATGCGTGCACATTTTGCTTCTGTTTGCCAGCAACACCAGCAAGGGTCTCAGTCAGAGCCAGCCAACAGGCTCCAGGGAATTCAACATGCACTATTATAGGAGCACCTGGATCCTTCAATCTTATAGTCATGAAAATCTTCTTTATTGATTTTTCCATATTCTAAAGACCCTGTTGTTATTTATTGTTGTTTGTTGTAATTGAGTCAATTCCAGCTGCTGGTGACTCCATGTATTACAGAATAGAACTGCTTTCTAGTGTTTTCTGGGTTATAAGCTATATGGCATCAGATCACCAGGTCTGTCTTCTGTGGCACTGATGGATGGTTTCAAACCACCAACCTTTAGGTTAGCAGTTAAGTGCAAATTGCTTGTGCCACCAAGAGACTGAGACTTTATGTTTTCAATTATGAGCTTGAAAAACATTTTCTTCCATATATATATGTGTGTGTGTGTGTGTGTGTGTGTGTGTGTGTATGCTGTACCCAATGCTGTTGATAGAGTTGATTCTGACTCAAATACAGAGAGCTTATAGGAGCTCTGGTGGCGTAGCGCCTAAGGCACTTGACTGCTAACCAGAAGGCTGGCAGTTCAAACCCACCAGCCACTCCTCGAAAGGAAGATGGAGCAATCTACTTCCGTAGTGATACTGCCTCGGAAACTCGAGGAGGGGTTGCTATGAGTCGGGTCTGACTCGATGGCAAATAACAACAACAACAACAAATAGGAGAGTTGAGCTGCTCTTCCATGGCTGCCATCTTTACAGAAGTAAACTGCCATATCTTTCTCCTACAGAGTGGCTAGTAGATTTGAACTGCCAGCTTTCCCGGTAGCCGCCAAACACTTAACCACCGTGCCACCAGGGCTCTTTGGTGGTACAATGGTTAAGCACACTCAGCCTCTAACCAAAATGTCTATGGTTCAAACGCACCAGTTGCTCTGTGGGAGAAAAGACCTGATGGTTTGCCCCAGTAAAGATTTCAGCCTAAGAAGCCCTATGGAGCAGTTCTACTCTGTCCTATAAGGTCACTATGAGTCAGAATCAATTCAATGACACAGAACAACAACATGTGATGTAATCTGAAGTTCTTTCCATTTCGTTTCAGGTTTTATAAGGGACATCCTTCCTTTCTCCCAATCCCCATTGTACATTATCTTGCAGCAAGCTATCCAAGTTGCTGAAGACCAGAGCATTTGCTCAAGGATACCCCATTGTAATAACAGTCCCTCATACTTTCCAGCATTTGACAAGTTACAACAGTTTTTATATCTGCTGTTTTATCTAATCTTCCCCCAAAACCCTGAAATCTTCAGGATTGTTTCCATTTCAATGATAAAAAAGACTGAGGCGAAACAACTTGCTTATAGGTGTGGAGCTAACACATGGCAGATTTGGAACTTGAACGGAACTTCTTATACTCAGAAAATAAGACAAGATTTCCTGTGCTCTGCTATCCTCCTAGGTCTTGAGGCTCTTCTCATTGTATGCCTTGTCTTTCTGCTGTATATTATCTTCTAAAGTCAGAGTTAACACTCCCCAGGACTAAAACCACAGCTGTCATGCTGCTGATAAGCAAATGCCTGCCCTGGAGGCAGTCCCCAGGATGCTTTCCGTATGTTGACAAGCCCTAAGCTTATGTCTAGGGAGCTCTGGTGGCATAGTGCCTAAGGCATTTGACTGCTAACCACAAGGCTGGCGGTTCAAACCCACCAATCACTCCCTGGAAGGAAGATTGGGCAATCTACTTCCATAGTGATACCATCTCAGAAACCCAAGGAGGGGTCACTATGAGTTGGATTGGACTCGATGACAGTGAGTTTAAGCTTGGTCAGCTGATGCTAGGTTGGGCAGTAGGAGCTCTATCAACTGTAGCTTAGGGTAGAAAATGTGAGCCTTTTGTGGGCATCATGCTCATCACCACAGACTTTATCACCAAACTAGAGCTATGGAATCCTGTATCCTTCCCACACCTGCCCTTCAACCATCTTGGGGCTCCACTGATGCTGTTCTAGTTCACTTTGCCTAATTCCTCCTGGATCTGGATGTTTCTGTGAGAAGACTGGTGTGATTGGCCCTAACCCCATACACATTGGAGACAGTCCAGCCTGATTTTAAGGGCCAAGTTCCACACCTCAGTAAAAATTGCAGGCTCCAGGAAGTATTTCAACTTCTTGAAAACGGCTGTGTTTGGTTGAAATGTTTTATTTTAGTCATTGCAATTAGAAGTTCTTGTTTTGCACATTCATCTGCCAGTAGACTCTCTTCTCCTCTAAGTTCTAGTATATCTGGCTTAGTTAGCTTTCCATGCAACATTGTGAATAATGCATTTATTCATTTAAAAATTGTTGAACACCTGTATATGCCAGCACTTGTGCTAACTACCCGGGATGCACCAGTGACAAAGACAGACATGATCCTTGATTTTCTTTCAGTTTAATGGGAAAGGCAGATAGTGAGGAAGGATTTCTTTAATGGTATTTGGATTTAGGTCAATAATACTGATAAGGAAATTGAAATATACTTATGAGCAGGGGTTAAGTTCAGTAAATAGAATTCTGGATTTTGCCAGTAGATTCAGAAAGAGATCTGGTATCTGCCAATCTTACACTGGACTTTAATCATCCATAAAAAATGATTATGTTACTTTCAAAAATATCTCAGGGAAAAGTGATGTTGAAAGTGGCTTTAGAGGTTATAAATTATCCCAGTCTGTGTCTACTTATGCAATATTGTGTCCTGTTTGAGGGCCACATTTTTCAAAGGAAGGGGAACACTCAGGGCCCTTCTAGTGTTATCATATTCTCAAATAAAAATATAATACAGCCAGTTAAATATGAATTTCTGATAAACAATGAATAATTCTGTAGCAAAAATATGTCCCATGCAATACTTGAGATATATATGAAATAAACATTTATTCTTTATCTGAAATTCAGATTTTACTGGGCATCCTATATTTTAACATAGCAACCCTAGCAGAGAATAACAGCTAAGATAGTGAGAAACCTCATAACTTTGTCTCAAAAGAAATAATTTGAGGATCCTGGCTATTTAGCTTTGAGACAATAATTTAGATTTGTGTAGGGAAGCATTTTCCAAACTGTGTTTTTAATAGTATATATGGAAAACAGTAAAAGATACTCTGGAAGAAAAATTTTTAAAAAAAGGCATTTTGAGGTCAAAAGTTTGGGAGGGTCAAAATTTGGGAAACATTGCATAAGACGTTTCCTTTTTGGAGCTCATAATCCCATGTAGCATAGGAAAAGTTCTGAGAAATCCTGTAGGAAGCAAACCTGGTTGACCTGGTTTAACCTAGCATGTCCACATAACCCTCATTTTCTATTTATGGGATTTTGTCTGTTTGTTTTGGTATGTTTGCTTTGCACAGGACACCTATTAACATCATGCATACTTAGTATTCTGCTCAGCAGACTTTGGGGAACACGGGTATGAAAACTAAATATTATCTTCAAATATCCAAAGTGCTGCTGGCTAGCGAAGAAGTCCACCAAACCAGTCTTTATAAATCTTAGGCCAGATCTGGGACCAAGGCACAGTCACACTTGGGGACAATTTTGGTCTAACTTGAAGAACAGAACTTTCCAACAATAAAAACGGTCTGAAAGGAGAACATTAAAGCAGAAATAGAGTGCTATCGGGGACACCGGAGGAAGCTCTTGCTCTGTGTAGGAAGTTTTCTGGGTCCGCCACAAAAGGCCTATTCATAAAACACGAAAGAAGCCTCCACCAGCAAACTTTCTTTAAACTTTTGTCTCATATTCTCTAACATTTCTGAAGATCAAGTCCATCCCTCCTGGATCCACTCTTAGTATACATAGTTCTCTTCCCACCTATGGGCCAAACACATGTCTTTTAAGTTCCTCAAAGAATTAGTCCTCAAAAGTTAATGATCTTTGCTGTTATCTGGGTCTCTTCAGAGCCTACCCCAGCTACCTTTAGTCTGGCCTGTCAGTGACTTCACCCTCAGCCTCACACTCAGATTATAAACTTCAAACATCACCTGGAGCCCAGAGAGAGGACTGAATCCATGGAGAACCATGCCCCATACTCTTGGACTGTAAGACTGTCCCACATAGGGTCCGTGTTAGAGAACATATCATTATGTGTCTGAGGTGTATGACATAATAGAATCCAATAGAGTTTTCACTCCCAACTGACAGTTGCAGACTAGTCCCTGAGTCTGTGATCTGGAGAAAGTTGCTTAGCTTCTCAGAGCTTTATTTCCCTCTAATGAAAATGGGAATGATGATGATGATGATGATGATGAAAATTAAAAGAGATTAAAAGTACAAAAAGAACCAGCAGAGTGCTGAGTAAAAAAAACTCCAAACCAAAATCACCGCCACCAAGTCGAACCAGACTTATAGAAACCCCTCCTTGGGTTTCCACATTGGTATCACTATGGAAGTATAGTAGACATTTAGTAAATGTTTATCTAATGGATGACTGTGATTGTTACCATTTATTGCAATCTTCCAAAGAAGTTAAGAGACTTCTTTAGAAATTCACTAATCAGTGTGCCAAGATTCCAAGCTTCCATCAATGAAATAAACTGGAACTTGTCTACATATCTAACACCATCCTTTTGAGAATAGGGTGCTTGAAAACAGAAACTAACATTCAAGTCTTGAAGAACACAGTTTTCTACCCTGCAGTCTAAAAAGAACACTGAATTTTGGAGCAAGTTTCCTGGGTTCATAGCTTGACTAACTCTGCAGCTTTCTCCTTTCTGGACTCCAGTCCTCATCTATAAAATTAAAGGATTGGACTAACACTGCTTCTAGCTTCAATGAGCTGTACCTTTGAATTGGGGCAATGAATACACATATTTAATACTTTGCACTTGACCATTAAACTAAAGGTTGGTGGTTTGAACCCACCCAGCAACTTCCTAGAAGAAAGGCCTTCCATAAAGATTGTTGTTGTGTACCATCAAGTTGATTTTGACTCTTTTGCAGTGCTATATATAAAGATTGCGGCCAATAAAACCATACAGAACTGTTCTCCTCTGTAACGTACAGGGTTGCCACGAGTCAGAATTGTCTCGATGGCAATGAGTTTGGTTTTTTATCGGTCCAGGGTGCCTAATGAAATAAAGACCTCACAGAACCTAAAATGATGCATGTGTGGGTGTATGTGCATGTGTGTGTGTACACACATGGCAACATGAAGCACACACAGTGTGCTTTGAAATCACTTTGCCTCCTGGCTCTTGTGTGTATCTGGAGGTTCAGCAAGAGACCAAGAATGAGTTGTAAAGTGAGCGCTGACCTTGGAATTGGGAGAGTTTGTTTCGAGTCCCATTCCTTACTCTGCTGTCAAAGTGTGTTTAGCATGTCCAGGGTGTGGTACTCACCTCCCTCCACCTCTGCCTTTCCATCTTTCACGTGAGGGGTTTGGTTCCAGGATCTTGATGGAACCAAGCTCTATGTCTCTTGGGAAAGTGTCTCTGATCTATTTTCGCCCAGATTTGCATGCTCTCCACACAGATTATCGTCTGGCTGACTCAAGTTTTGCTTATTTCTTTTGTTTGATCTTCTCTGGTTTCATAACACAAGCTCTAAAGCCAATTTTAGACTTTCTTGGATTATGGGAGTGTCAAAATTAAGGTATTGGAGCATTTGTCATGGTTTCTGCAGAGGATACTTGCCTCTCCAACTCCCCACCCCACCCCGCCCCCTGGCGCTCCTTTCCATTCTGGCACAGGCAGAAGGCCCTCCCCTCCCTAGACGACAAGCTAAGTGGAGTCTGGTTTTCACATTAGCTGAGAGAAGGCCCTGGAGTCAGAAATCCTTGGCACATGAGTCACTTTGTCTCTTTGTGCCTCATTTCCCCCAACTATAAATAGACGGTATCTCACATTTTCTGGGCTCCCAGTATTTGAGGGCCCCCCAAGAAGCCAGTTTTATCCAAATGGAGTTTTTCTTTCCTCACCGGCAAGTCTCTGCTTCTGCAGGTGGGCTCTCTAGAATGTCATGGTCTGGGCATTTTCTGATAAAACCACTCATCTCTCTGTTTCTCTGTCTCCTTGCTTCCAGTCTCAGACTCCTACAGACCCACTTCCTTACTGTCAGAGGGAACATTCTAAAACCCAGAAGTCACCCTTTGCTAAAAGGCCTTCATTGGCTCCCTTTTATCTTCTGGACAAAGTCCTCAGCAGGTGACTTTGCAAGGAAGCAGAGTTAAAACTCACGTTGAGAACAAATGATACAAACAAATACGTGTTTGCGTACAGACAGCTACACTGATATATCTCACTTTCATCTTTTATTCACTCATTTCTTCAGAGCTTTAAGGTGTAAGGCAGTGTGTAGAAAGAGGAATAAAACCTGGCCCTGTATTTAAGAAGCTTGCAAGCTTTTAGAAGATGTGAACATGTGCACAAAATAATAACCTTTTTTTTTTTTCTTTTTTGAGAGCTGAAGTATCTTTACAAATCACCGACCTTACCTAACGGCCTCATTTAATACCTATGGAAACTGAGGTCACAGACAATTTTATAAAGCAAGCATGACTCCAAACTGGTCTCCCTGATTCTACTCTGCTCCACTGCCACATACCCTCTCTCTGAAGCCAAGTTATCTTTCTGAGAGATGTGCAACCTTGTCACTCCCTGTGGAAAACTTTTTTGTGCCCCTACCCACACCTCACTGCACTTAGAATAGAAACAGATCTCTTCAGCCTGCACTGCCCCACGTGGCCAGGTCTCTGCAACCTCAGCTTGCACCCCTACGCTGGCATTCCCAGCTCTCTGTGCTGCAGGTCTCCTGGCCCCTCTCCTCCGTGAACACACTAAGCTTTCAGCCTCATTGCCCTCTGCGGGCAATGTTCTTCCTTCAGATCTTCAAGCTTCTTGGTGTCATTCTGTCTCCATTCAAAATGCACCTCCTCAGGGCCATCCTCCCTGTCCACACCACCCTAGTGACTCTTTCCCTTCACCCTGCTTGGATGCTTTCATAGTTTGTCCTACCATCTACATCATCTCACTTGTTTATTCAGTTTTCTTGTTTATTGTGGTGTCCTCTCATGGGAGGGTAAGCTGCATGGGATTTGCCACTATGCCCAGTGCTGATTGTATGCCACAGTTGGCTCATGGTTGGTACATGAGAAATATTTGCTGAACAAACAAATAAATAAGTACAGATTGGAGGAAATTTAAAAATGCAGGATAGGTTAAATTAAGGTACTAGAGCATGGGTAAATAAAAATCACCCATACTTCCTCCTTCCAGAGAGTCCTCAGCTAACATTCTGGACTATTTCTTTTAAATATATATGTATATTAAAAAAAAACAACTTCATATCAAGTCATTTATAACTCAAGGCAACCCCACATGCGTCAGAGTATAACTGCACTCCATAGAGTTTTCAATGGCTATAATCTTACAAAAGCAGATGGCCAGGCCTTTCTTCCAAGTGGGTTCAATCTGCCAGTCTTTTGGTTAGTAGCCAAGAGCAACTTGTTTTGCGGCACTCAGAGACCTATATGATATATAGTGTAACCAAAATAAAAACCAAACTCACTGCCATCAAGTTGATTCCGATTCATAGCGACCCCCATTGGGTTTCCAAGGCTGTAGATCTTTACAGAAGCAGATTGCCTCATCTTTCTTTGGCAGTGCAGCTGTTGGGTTCAAACCAATAAACTTTTGGTTAACAACCAAACGTCTTAACGACTCCACCACCAGACCTTCCTGATACATTGTTGTTGTTGTTGTTATGTGCCGTCGAGTCAAACCCGACTCATAGCGACCCCTCCTTGGATTTCCGAGGCAGTATCACTACGGAAGTAGGATTGCCCAACCTTCCTTCTGAGGAGTGGCTGGTGGGTTTGAACCGCCAGCCGTCTGGTTAGCAGGCAAGTGTCTTAGCCACTATGCATAGCATATACTTAATAAAATTGAGAATATAATGAGTTATGCTTTGTATACTGCTTTTGTCATTTACCATTATATTGTATTTCTACTCATGATAAAAAGTCTGTAAAAATACTGTTATTTTTTTCTTTTACTTGGGGGGTAAAAGACATGCTTTTCTTCCCAGGAAATGTCAACAGATTTGACTTAATTTTGTGTTCTGTGACCTCTTTTGGTGAGTATTGACTCAGTTGATCATCCAGTTATTAAGTTAGCTATTTTTAGTTAATAAAGAGCTATGATTTTAAATATTCATTATTTAAAAATAAATCAATTGTTTATGAGAAAATAGGGAAGGGGAGGCAGGTCTCTGTTTCCTTCTAATGCAGACACTTAACCCAGGGGTGTGTTCCTGTTGAAATTCATTAATACTCAAGGAGAGAAGATTAAAGTGCTTCCAAATGCTAGTCAACTCATAAAATCTTACTGAGTTGAAAGGAATTTTAAAGATAACTAACTCCTTCACCATTGTTGTTGTTGTTGTTGTTATGTGCCGTCTAGTCGGCCAGGAAATTGAGATGTAGAGAGGGACTAATCACACCTAGGATTGGATAGCAAATAATGGTGGTGCCAGCATCGAAACCTATCTCTTCTCACCTCTGGACAGGGCCGTTTCCACACAGATCAAATGAATCTTGCAGCAAGATGAATTTCAGGCTAGACGTGACCAAGTCAAAAGAGATTGGAGTTTCATGTTTTAAAGAAGCCTATTAAGGAAACTTTGTGATTGGTGGTCTGATAACTAAGCTCACTTGGCTGGGGTCCCCAAGGTCCTGGTCTCCAAACTTTTTTGAAGATGCACTTTTATTAGTAAAAATTTGTAAGCAAGTTCTTAAGACTTGTATATTTATTTTATCCAGAATGTGTATGTACCACTATAAACACATATTATGTATATTGTAAAACACACATGCAAAAATATTTTATAAGAATGGAATAAAGACAATACAATAGCCATTCTATTATTTTTCCCTTTACTTCAGTGAACTATTTTTGTACCCCATAGGATGGTTGCAACCCATTCTAGAGACCATGATGCAAGATCATTATTTTTGATGCGAAGACTTATGACCCATTAATGGGCTATGACATCAATTTAGTAGGCTTGCAGCTACCGTATTTTAAATAAAATATAAAAGGGAGCTCTGGTGATGTAGTGCCTAAGGCATTTGACTGCTAACCAGAAGGATGGTGCTTCAAACCCACCAGCCACTCCTCAGAAGGAAGGTTGGACACTCTTCTTCTGTAGTGATACTGCCTTGGAAACCCAAGGAGGGGTCGCTATGAGTCAGATCTGACTCGATGGCAGTGGGTTTGGTTTTTGGTTTTATAATATACAAGATATAAAATAACAGAGTAGCTGGAAGCAATACAGATAGCTATTGTTCCAGTGGAGATTTTTTTCTATTATATGTGCCAGTGATTGTAGTTTGAGTGGGAAGTGGTATGTTGGCTATGAAATATTCATCCATACAAATCACCAATTTGATGTTTTTGTGAGGCATTCCCATACTACCTCCATAATCTCTAACTTCACCAGCCATCTTCAAAATGATGGTTGTCACCAACATGACTACTCTTTATTGATCTAAAGTGAAACAATAATCTGACCATTCCTTGGCCTTGAGTCTGAGATCCTCCAGTATGGATTCTAACCTTTCTAGACCACCTATCTCCCAGTACCAGTACCCTTCACTGACTCTGCACTTTAGCTAACCTGGTGGTTATTTCCATAATTTGCTCCGAATCCCCATGACTACAGTCTATAACAATATGAATGGCCATTCTTATCCCTTCTGCACATTTTTATATCCACCCCCTACTTTCAACTGTGCTCGGCAACATCGCATTTTCTATAATCCCCCCAGGATCTTCTCATCCCTTGAATTAATTCCATGCACTAGAGAAAATCATTGTTTCTGTAACCTACAGCTCTGGTAGTGTAGTGCCTAAGGCACTTGACTGCTAACCAGAAGGTTGGCAGTTCAAACCCACCAGCCACTCCTTGGAAGGAAGGTTGGGCAATCTACTTCTGTAGTGATATCACCTCAGAAACCCAAGGAGGGGTCACTATGACTAGGGTCCAACTCGATGGTACATAACAACAACAACACAGCTAAGTGAGCGAAGCCTGATAAGGAATTAGAGAGGCCTAGAAGCACACCCTTTGACTCCCAAAATCCTCTTCTAGACAATGCCCTTCCCCCAACCCCAACCTTCAACCACGCATCCCATTTTCATGCTGAGATTCCTGACCCAACTCTGGGTTGCAAGGAGATCATAATCAAGCAAGAATTACAGAGAAATAGAGAATAACTGGAAGATCCCTTGGAGGTCCAGTTTATTCAACCTCTCCATTTCACTGCTGCTGACAGTAACACTAGCAAACATATCTGTACCAGGATCTCTGCTAACGTCTTTACAGCCATTATCTCATTTAATTCACACCCCCTGTGATATAGAAAGTATTATCTTCATTATGCTAGTGATCTATGGTATAGACGGGTTGAGTAACTTCCCAAGTTTGGATAAGTTAGTAAAGCTAGAATTTAAGCAGTCTGATCATAGGCCACCACTAAACCACTACATGAGAACTGATGCTGGAATTGAGTAACTGAAAACTGGAACTGAGGAAAGTCTTAAGTCAGGTACTATCTGCCAATCAAGTTAGTTAACTCACTCCTCCTTCCTTCTTTTTTTTTCCTGCTCTTGTCTGTCAATTTTCCTTTTTCCATCTATCTCTTTCTCCTCTCCTCCTCCTTCTGTATAGTCTTCTGTGAACTAGATTTCAGAAAAGATTTCACGAGCTGAAAGGGATCTTAGAGATGAGTGACTCCAACATCTTCATTTTTGAAGACAAGGAAACCGAGGTCCAGACAAGGGAAGGGCGTTGTACCAGGTCACCCCTCCACCAGATCACATCAGATATGAAGTGAGAACCCACTTCCTCTTCCTTCTCATTCATCAGTGTTTCCACTTCCTCAGCTTTGAGGAGTTCTATAAACAGTGAATATTTATGGGAGTCTACCCTTTGTTCTCTTTCCTTGGTGCTAAGAAGTCATCTTATTCCATGAGGAACATTGAAGTACTGTAGTCTTCAATATAAGCCAACCCACATTTTCAGAGCAATGGATGTGAGCAAAGCACTGTGATAGAACTAGTGTAAAACAACGCATGCAACAAAATCCTTCCTCCTCCAACCCCTCATCCTGTGCTATGCACCCTCACAGTATATGTACTTCTTTCTCACTCTCACCACATTGACTTGTATGATCTTTTGTCTGTCTCCCAATAAACTATGCTTCCTAAAAACAGAGATCCTTTTTTTGTTTTGTTTTTTCAGTATTTTATGGTTCTCAATCTCAAAAGATTGGTGGTTCAAAACCACCCAGTGGCTCTAAGGGAGAGAAAGACCTGGCAATTTTCTTCCATAAAGGTTTCAGCCAAGAAAACCCTCTGAGGCAGTTCTACTCTGTCACATGAGGATGCTGAGTGGTAATCACCCAACAACAACAATACCTAATGCTCCTATAACAAAATACATCAGAAATAGGTGTCTTTAAAGAACAAGAATTTATTTTCTCATAGTTCTGGAGGCTAAAAGAACAAATCATAGCCTCAGCTGTGTCAATTCCTTCTGGGGACATTTCTCCTAGCTTCTGGTATCTGCCATCAAGCCTTGGTGCCTTGGTGTTCCTTTGATTGTAGACCATTCCTTACATGGCATCTGTCTTTCCCATCTATATGTGTCTTTCTGTATCTATTCTGCTCTTTTATAAGACATCACTCAGAAATGATCAGATTTTAGGCTGACCCTACTCTGACATGAACTCATTAACACAACACAAGAAAACCGCTATTTCCAAACAGGATCACATTCATTGGTACAGGGGTTAGGACTTCCAAAATTTTGGGGGGATTTACAATTCAATCCATAACAATACCCCATTGTATAAATCAGTTCTAGCACATAGTAGCCGCTTAATAAATATTTATTGAATGAAGAAATAAATAAAAACATCATCTCTTATCTGTGAGTAGCTCAAAGTCTAATGAAAGGGATATACACGCAAAAATATAATGATAATACAATGTAATAGCAGCTATAATTTAGGAAAGTACAAAGCCTTGTGGAACACAGATAATGGTTAATAACTATAATAGCTACATCACCAAGCATCTCTATGAGCCACGTGTTTTTCCAGGCACAGAATGTATTATCTAATTTACCAGTAAAAACATTTACCACTGTCTGCAAGGCCAATTACTGTGTTAGGACCTAGAGATGCAAAAGTATTGCTGTTGTTGTCGTTAGGTGCCATCGAGTTGTCTCCAACTCATAATGACCTTATATACAACAGAATGAAACATTGTCCGGTCCTGCACCAGCCTCACGATCCTGCTATTCCTGTGTCCATCGTTGCAGCCACTGTGTCAATCCTTCTTGTTGAAGGCCTTGCCCTCTTTAATTGACCCTACACTTTACCGAGTGTGAGATCCTTTTCCAGAGAAAGGTCTCTTCTGACGACATGACCAAAGTAGGTGAGACAAAGTCCTGCCATTCTCACTTCCAAGGAGCATTCCAGCTGCACTTCTTCCAGGACAGATTTGTTCTTTTAGCAGTCCACAGTACTTTCAGCATTCCTCACCAACACCACAACTCAAAAGCATCAACTCTTCTTCAGTCTTCCTTATTCATTGTCCAGCTCTCACATGCACATGAGGTGATTGAAAATACCATGGCTCAGGTTAGGTGCACCTTAGTCTTCAAGGAGACATCTTTGCTCTGCAGCACTTGAAAGAGGTCTTTTGCAGCACATTTGCCCAGTGTAATACGTCGTCTGATTTCTTGGCTGCTGCTTGCATTGGTGTTGATTGTTGAACCAAGTAATATGAAATCTTTAACAACTTCAATCTTTTCTTCATTTACCATGATTCTGCTTATTAGTCTAGTTGTGAGGATTTTTGTTTTCTTTATATCGAGGTGTAATCCATACTGCTGACTGTAGTCTACAATCCTTATCAGTAATGCAAAAGTGTATAAGCTTAAAACTCAAGTGGAAAGACCCTCGCCATTAACTAGGAAACTGCACATAAGCACACACGTACACACACATTTCTGGAATACTGTTTCAGGTAGTTCCTGCCATGTTTCTGGTTCCTCAAATAGTTATCCATCAGTCTGGGTTAATCAGGAAAATGAAAATTACTCTAGGTCTTTCACCAAAAGAAATTTAATGTAACCACTCCTCGAAAGGAAGGTTGGGCAATCTACTTCTGTAGTGATACTGCCTCGGAAACCCAAGGAGGGGTCGCTATGGGTTGGGTCCGACTTGATGGCAATGGGTTTTTTTTGTTGTTGTTGTTGTATATTATTATTATTAATTCTTTGCAGATAAAAAAAAAAAAAAAAAAAAAACTGAGGAACATCCAGTAAATCACTTGCCATGTCTCACAATTAGGAAATTGCAGGCCCAGGGCTGGAGGCCACTCATTCTGTCTCCAAAGCCCACACTCTTAACCAGCACCAGCTACTGCTTCTCAATGACACAGCATCTTACTGGTTTTAGTGCAACAGGAAGGGGAACCTGAGACCTGCAGAGAGGAGAGAAATTTAAGCTCAATCATGAAGGGTGCTGAAGAGAGCTGAGAAAAGAAGTACAAACAGAAAAAACAGGACTGCAAAGGTCCAGTTTAGAAGGAACTGGCTGAGCAGGCCTAGAAGACTAGTGGGTGAAATGAGGCTGAAAGGGTAAATTGTGATCAGAATAAATGAAGATTTAGATTAGAAAATTGAACTTGATTATCTAGACAGTGGTGAACAACTGGTATTTTTGTGTTGTTGTTATTGTTAGGTGCCGTCAAGTCATCTCCCACTCATAGCTACCCTATTCACAGATGGAAACACTGCCTGATCCTGGGCCAGCTCCGCAATCCCTTCTATTCTTGAGCCCATCGCCACAGCCACTGTGTCAATCCATCTCATTGAGGGCCTTCCCTTCTTCCGTTGACCCTCCACCTTACCAAGCATATATTATGAGAGTTCATTTAATCTTACCTCCTCATATTACCAATGAGGAAACAGGCCTATAGGGGAGAAATGACTTGCCCAAGATTACACAGCAAGTTAGTGGCAGAGTTGAAGACACTCCCAAGCCTCCCAAGCCCAGTCTAGGATTCTTTCCACTACTAGCTCCACCTGCATAAACATATGAAATGCTTCTGTCCATGATTCTCCATCCCTTTTTTCTACTTTGCACTCACTGTCCCTTATTCTAAGGAGTTATTATTTTCTTCAAGTTTCATGTAATTAATATCTTCCTATCTAAAATAACTACTATGGTTCTAAGCCAGAATGATTTATAGAAATAGCTAATGATGGAGTTTCCTTCTGTGGCTCTGTGGAATGTGACAGAAAAACTCACTGGTACATTTTATAGACTAGAAGGACCTGTATTTCTTTTGTTAAGTCTTAGAGACATTTTGAGATAGAGAGAGAGAGAAACTAAACAGCCTCTCTCTAACTGGGTTTGTTTTACCAAACAATATATTAGGTCAGCAAACAGTTACTGGTACCTTCTATATGTCAGGCAGGGCTGTGCTAGAGCCTAGAGATCCAAAGATACATAAGCTCCATACCTGTTGAAAGGACTCTCATCTTTTTTTTTTTTTTCCTGGTTTAACCATTGCCGACCATGACAAATTCTCCTCCCCTCCCATGCCTGTGACTACGTCTTCCCTGCACCCTTCTTAACTATGCACACCTGTCTCTCCAGCTTTCCCTCTGTATGAATTCTGTCCCTCTAGTGCCCTATGTCAATTGCTGTAAGGGGTGTATCTCCCTAAAGTAGGTGAGTGCATTGCCCTGGGCAGGTGTTCTGCATGCACGTCTTTCTACTGTTCGGGTGACAGCAGTGGGTCCAATTCTAGGTCCGAAGTGTAACCCGAGGCCATAGCCTTGGGAGTTCCACCAGACTCTATCTGACCAGTAACTCTGGTCATTTTGTGTGTTTGAATTTTTTTCTTCCTTTTTCCTCCCACTCTATCCAGGATCTCCAGTTTTGTTCCCTTTCCAAGTGGTTGGCATTGGTAGCTGGACACCATCTAGTTCTTCTGGTCTATTGTTGTTGTTGTTAGGTGCCATCGAGTCGTTTCTGACTCATAGTGACCCCATGCACAGCAGAACGAAACACTGCCTGATACCCCACCAGCTCCATGATCCCTGCTATACATGAGCCCATCATCACAGCCACCATGTCAAACCATCTTGTTGAAGGCCTCCCCCTCTTTCGTCAACCCTCCACCCTACCAAGCATGACATCCTTCTCCAGGGAACGGTCCCTCCTTACAACATGACCAAAATAGGTGAGACAAAGTCTG
>NW_006921697.1:2925981-2926595 GCF_000298275.1 Orycteropus afer afer
TGTCGTGATCCACACAATCAAATGCCTTTGCATAGTCAAAAAAACACAAGTAAACATCTTTCTGGTATTCTTTGCTTTGAGCCAAGAGCCATCTGACAACAGCTATGATATCCCTTGTTCCACATCCTCTTTTAAATCCGGCTTGCACCTTTGGAAGTTTTCTGTCAATATACTGCTGCAACCGTTTTTGAATTATCTTCAGTAAGATCTTACTTGCATGCGTATTAATGATATTGTTCTATAATTTCCACATTCTGTGGGATCACCTTTCTTTGGAATGGGTACAAATATTTATCATTTCCAGTCAGTTGGCCAGGTAGCTGTCTTCCAAATCTCTTGGCATAACTGAGTGAGTGCCTCCAATAAGGCATCTCTTTGTTGAAATATCTCAATCGGTATTCTATCAATTCCCGAAGCCTTGTTCTTCACCAATTCTTTCATTGCAGCTTTGACTTCCTCCTTCAGTACCATTCGTTCTAGATCATATGCCACTTCCTGAAATGGATGAAGGTCGACCAATTCTTTTTGCTACAGTGACTCTGTGTATTCCTGCCATCTTCTCTTGATGTTTCCTGCATCATTCAATATTTTGCCCATAGAATCTCTCGATATTG
>NW_006921697.1:2928260-2929440 GCF_000298275.1 Orycteropus afer afer
ACTGACAGCATTGTACTTCAGGACAGATCTTGAAACATCCTTTGTGATGATGAATGCCATGCCATTCCTTTTCAAACTGTCATTCCCAGGATAGTGGATCACATGGTTGTCTGATTCAAAGTGGTCAAAACCAGTCCATTTCAGCTCACTAATGCCGAGGATATCAATCTTTATGCATTCCATTTCAGTTTTGACAACTTCCAATTTTCCTAGATTCATACTTCGTACATACCATGTTCCAGTGATTCATGGATGTCTGAAGCTGTTTCTTTTTAATTTGAGTGGTGCCACATCAGCAAATGGAGGTCTCAAAAGCTTTACCTTATCCATAGGACTAAGGCTGGGTTTACTCAGATGATGCAGCTCTTTCCCAGTCCTATTTTGAGAGCCTTGTAACCTAACCGGACTATTCATAAAGTTGCACGGTAATGTATCAAACAGTGTTTCTTTGCTATTCGTAAGATTTTCACTGGCTAATTCTTTGAGAAGTGGATGGCCTCTTCCTTCTTCCTAGTCTGTCTCAGTCTGTAAGCTGGGATGATACCTGGGCACCATGCACATCCCGCTGGGTTTGAAACACCAATGGCTCAGCCTCAAAACTCACATCAACACGTCACCATGGTAGGACAAGCCGACAGAGAGGTTTGTCTCTCTTCTGGTCTAGGGGTCCATCATATCTTTGGATTGTTTCCAAATCCCTTTGACTTTTTTCATTCTTCTTTGATTTAGATGAGAGGAGACCAATAGTTGTATCTTAGATGGCTGCTCAAAAGCTTTTAAGACCCTAGACATTACTCGTCAAAGTAAGTTTTGGAACAAGATTTTTATGTACTACGTTGTGCCATTTGAGCATGGTGTCCCCCAAGACTATGGTCCCGAGTTGGCAAGCCCAGTTATTCTCTTTCTCAAGGTGTTTGGTTGTCTCTGAGAGGTTACTCCAACTCTGTCTTCTGTTTCTTCTCTAATGTGTATGGCTAATTTTGTAGCACAAGTATATATGTAAGATTATCTTCAGCTAAATCTACCTAGGTATATTCCTGTTGGTCTAGGGTATAGTCCTGCTCGCTGATCCTCACCTGATCTTCTCATTTCTCTATGCATTTATCTGTAGCCTAGTATAGGAGCTCTGGTGGCATAGTGCCTAGGCATTTGACTGCTAACCAGAAGGCTGGTGGTTCAA
>NW_006921697.1:2930030-2950415 GCF_000298275.1 Orycteropus afer afer
AAGGAAGGTTGGGCAATACTATTTCCGTAGTGATACTGCCTCGGAAACCCAAGGAGGGGTCGTTATGAGTCAGGGCTGACTCGACAGCACATAACAACAACAACATTATTCTTTAATGCTCCATAAGATATTTGACTGCTAACCAGAAGGTTGGCAGTTCAAACCCACCAGCCACTCCTTGGAAGAAAGGTTGGCTAATCCTACTTCTGTAGTGATACTGCCTCGGAAACCCAAGGAGGGGTCGTTATGAGTCAGGGCTGACTCGACGGCAAAGAACAACAATAGTATTCCACTGTATGAATGTACCATGGTTTGGTTATCCATTCATCTGTTAATAGGCATCTAGGATGTTTCTAAGAGCTCTGGTAGCGTAGTGCTTAAGGCACTTGACTTCTAACCAGAAGGCTGGTGGTTCAAACCCACCAGCCACTCCTCGGAAGGACAGTTGGGCAATCTACTTCCATAAGTGATACCACCTCGGAAACCCAAGGAGGGGTCGTTATGAGTCGGGTCCGACTCGATGGCAAACAACAACAACAGGTTGTTTCTATCTCTTTTCTACGGTGAATTGTGCAGCGATGAACATGGCTGTGCATATGTCTGCTCATGTTCTGTCTCTCACTTCTTTAAGATATATTCCTAGTAATAGAATTGCTGGATCAAATGGTATTTCTATTTTCAGTTTTTTAAGGAAACGCCATACCGTTTGTCAGAATGGCTCTACCATTTTTGCAGTCCAACCAGCAGTGTATGAGAGTTCCAATCTCTCTGCAACCTCACCAGCATTTGTTATTTTCTGTCTTGTTGAACTTTGTTATTATTGCTGGGGTGAGATGATATCTCGCTGTGGTTTTGATTTTCATCTTTCTAATGGTTAATGATTGTGACCATTTCCTCATGTGTTTGTTGGCCACCAGTATATCATCTTTAATAGAGTGTCCGTTCATGCCCCTTGCTCATTTTTGAATTGGACTGCTTGTCTTTTTGTTGTTGAGGTGTTGAAGTTTTCTACAAATTTTGGAGATAAGTCTTTTGTCAGATATGTCACAGCCAAATATTTTTTCCCAATCTGTAGGCTTTCTTTTTACCCTTTTGTAGAAGTCTTTTGATGCACATTAAAATTTAATTATTAAAAGGTCCCAGTCATGTAGCTTCTCTTCTACTACCTGTGCATTTTGGGTTATGCTCGATAGCTTATTTATGCCATAAATTAGGGCCCCTAGATTTGCCCCTATTTTATCTTTGATGAGGTTTATAGTTTTGGGTTTTACATTTAAATCTTTGATCCAACTTGGGTTTGTTTTTATGTATGGGGTAAGGTATGGGTCTTGTTTCATTTTTCTGCAAGTGGATATCCAATTTTGCCAGCACCATTTGTTAAAGAGGCTATCTCTCCCCCCCTTTTAACGGGTTTTCATCCTTTGTCAAAGATCAGCTGTCCAAAGATGGATGGGTCTATTTCTGTGTTTTTGATTCTGTTCCATTGGTCTATCTGTCTATCATTGTACCATTACTATGCTATTTTAACTACTGTGGCTGTATAGTAGGTTTTGAGATCCAGCAATGTGAAACCTCCTACTTTTTCTTCTTCTGCAGTGCTTTGCTTATCTAAGATCTCTTTCCTTTCCATATGAAATTAATAAAATTTTAAAATGTTGATGGTATCTGAATCAGGATTACACTGAATGTATAAATTGCTTTCTCTAATACTGACATTTTCAAAATATTCAGTCCTTCTCTAGGATTTCCAATATAATGTTAAATAGAAGTGGTGGTAGAGGGCATCCTTATCTGGTTCCCATTAGCAAGGGGGATACTTTGAGTTTTTCTCCGTTAACAATAATGTTGGCTGTTGGCTTTGCATATATGCCCTTTATTATGTTGAGGATTATCCATTCTATCCCTATTTTGCTCAGAGTTCTGAACAGAAATTGTTGTTGGATTTTATCAAATTCCTTTTCTGCATTGATTGATATGATCATATGCTTCTTTTATTTTGTTTATGTTGTGGATTACATTGATTGTTTTTCTGATGTTGAACCATCCTTGCATACCTGGTATGAATCTCACTTGTTCATGATAAAAGGCTGTCATTTTTTTAATAGAGAAATGCAGACATGTGCACGTACACACACATGCACACTTGTGGCTGTTGCCTCAGTCAGTTTCTGCCATATTATGGCAGAAACTCATAATAGCTTTTCCCCCAACCAGGTGATTCAGCCTGGGCCCAACCAGGACAAAGGGAACTACTCTGAGTCTTTCAGCATAAGATATTTAATATAAGAAGTTGGATGCACAGTTGATAGAAGGCTGTGAAACCAAAACAAGGATAGTGCTGTACCATAGACATTACTAACAGCAAGAAGTTCTACTGACTCTGGGCCTGAAGAGACACAGTAGGAGATAATGGGAACAGAGCTCAGAATTCAGGGCCATTTGGCAGGAGCTGAAGCCAATGGAGAGATGATGTCACTGCTGGAGATGCCACTGAAGGCAAAAAGAGAAGGGAGAGACATTTTGGCTTCTCACCTCCTCTCCTCTTCTTTTCTGTCATTCTCTCCCATTAGCCAAACATGTCTTGAAGCAACAGAATAAGGGAGTCTGGGCATGTAGTTCTCTGTGACACAGAGTTGAGCATGGTAAGTATAAGGAAAGTAGAAAGCAAACTGGCAGTTGACTAGCACCTGGGTGACCTTGGGGAATTCACTTTGCCTTTCAGAGTCTTAGTTTCCTTGTTGGTAATTTGAGAAGAATAATACCTCTCAGGTTTTGTTGTGAGACTTACATGAAATAAAGTATGTGAAAGCACTTTGTAAGCTTCATAAAACACATTAAGAAATGTAAGGAACTTTGGACAATCTACTTCCGTAGAGATACCACCTCAGAAACCCAAGGAGGGGTTGCTATGACTCGGGATCAACATGATGGCAGTGACTTTGTTTTTTTTTTTGTTTGTTTGTTTATGATTGGTTTTAATCTGATGTGTTTTGGACTTCTGGCTCTGGAGAAAAATGCAGGATGGTATTCAGGTGTCATCGGGAACTTTGTAATGCCTCACTAATGACCTAGGAGAAGGGAAGTGTCTTTCAGTTTCACTGAGTGTTACTTCATTCTGTCACTCTGGCCCATCAAATATCTGACTGATTTTGAATGACTCAGCACCTAACTGAAAGGATGTCAGAGCAAACTCTGGGTTCTATTTTGGGCCCCTCTGTGGTTTTGAATCAAAAAGTGACAAGTAAATAAGATTCTAGAAATTACTTTAAAAACATTTATTCTACCTTTTTCAATTTATAGTTGAGTTAACAGAGGACCAAAGAGGGGAAGGGATTGCATGAGGTCATAAGTCAAATTCTTGGCAGAGAGGGACAAAGAACCCAGGAGAAATTTATTCCTTGACCAGTTGCCTTTTCCTTGGGCCTTGGGGTTTGAAACCAGTCTCATGTAAGAGTTTGTACTTTGAATTTTTCCTTTCTCCTTTTTCAGCCATATGTATACCCCTTTCTCTTCCTTTTAATATTTTATCTCTTTTCTCTAATAACTGGCAACTCAACTTTGCAAACTCTTTTCTCTACACTGCAGTCCCTGGGTGGTACAAACAGTTAATGCTTTTGGTTGCTAACCAAAATGTTAGAGACTCTAGTCAACCCAGAGTCACCTCAGAAGAAAGCCCTGGAAATTGATTTCCAAAAAGTCAGCCATTGAAAACTCTATGGAGCACAATTCTACTCTGATGCACACATAGTCACCATAAGTTAGAGTTGACTCAGTGATAACTGGTTTTTAACTGGTTTCCCTCTATACTTTGCTAATGATCAGTGAAAGCTTAGCATTAAACCATGTACCATTTTAAGTTGAGAAGGCATAGAGATTTTCTGAATAACTCATCTGCTTTAACATCAGGTATAAGAAAATATCATCACAAATTCTTTGTGCCTGGCTTTTCTAACTTTGGGGCTTATGGTTAAAATCATAAGGTATGGTATGAGTCATCCCTTCCTTTCAGCAGAAAGTCTAGGCCCTGACCAGAACTTTTGACTAAGCACCAACATGCTCAGACCTGGCCCACAAGAGGTGGCAGTATTTTTACCATTGACACAAGGTGGGTTGACCCACTTAGCAAGAGTGATCCTATTCTCCCTAACTTTTAATGTGTTTCAGCAGCAATAGATGAGTGAGTTGAAAATATAAAAGGATGTATTCCTCACTTGCAAATGAATAGATTGTACTTTGATTGCCTGTAAGTTCCCTTCTAGCTCTGACATTCAAGAAATCAGTATCATTGCACTAAAGAAGTCCTATTATGGTCACAGAAGCATCCAGATTGTAATCATCCCCCAAGTGACTCATGGAATTCCCAGTGGCCCACTGGGAATTGACATTTTACTGGTGCAGAGACTGTGACATCTTAAAATGTCAGAGCTGGAAAGGTATCAGCCATCATCAGCAAAGAGTGCATTGAGGGATCTGGGACCTGAAGCTTATGAATATCCATTTACCTATTCCTTTGACAGGTATTTATTGGGCACTTGCCATGCACTAAATATGGTACTAGGTGGGTCCTGGGGTTAGTTACAGTAGTAACTAAGACAGAGCAGGTACATGCCCTCACATATAATAATAGGGCAAGATGCATGATAAGAAGTAAACTGATAAAGAAGCAAGATAATTTCACTTTGTAATAATTGCTTGTAAAGAAATAAATGACATAATGGGTTCATTCACTTTATTTAATGAATATTGAGCAAATTGGAGAGTGACGGCAGAAATGACATTTGAGATTTAAAGCTTGAGGAAAAAGCCAGCAGTGGAAACCAGGGTGTGAAAAATTATAGGCAGAGGGAATAGCCAAAGGCCCTAAGCAAGAAAGTGTATGGTATATTTAAAGACTGGAAAGACAGCCAGTTTGGCTAGAATGTGATAAGAGAAAAAAGTATGAGGGGTGGTTGAATGGTTGAGCTGGAGCCAGATCCGCCTCATGGCCCTAGTAGGAAGTTGAGGATTTATTCTAAGAATGACAAACCATTAAAGTTCTTAAGCAGATAAGCGACATGAGCAATTTACTTTTATTAAAGAGCCCTCTGACTCTAGTAAAGAGAATAGGTTAAAGGAGAGAGAATGAGGCTATTGTGAAAGTCCAGACAACAGATGACAAAAGTGGTAGCAGTGGAGATGGAAAGAAGTGGAGGAATTTGGGATGTGTTTAGGATGGAGAAAGGAGCTCTGGTGACGTAGTGCCGAAGGCATTTGACTACTAACAAGAAGTTTGGCGGTTCAAACCCACCAGCCACTCCGCGGAAGAAAGACAGGGCAATCTATTTCTGTAAAGATTTACTGCCTCAGAAACCCAGTGGGGGTCCCTGTGAGTTGGAATCTACTCAGTGGCAGTGGGTTTGGTTTTTGTTTTTTGGTTAGGATGAAGAACTATGAGACTTGCCAATTGCTTGGATATAAAAACTGAGAGAACCGGAGAAATCAAGGAAGACTGTTAGGCTTTTGAACAACCGGGTGGATGAATGGGCCATTCTTTATGTGGTAATAAACATTAGAGGTTTGGTTACAGAAACAGGATCCTGGGGACACAGGTTGGGAATATATGGGAAGCATAGGAATTGGATTAATAGCAAATATCCTTCATGACTTAGGAGAAGGTGAGACCTTGAATTACTTTATAGCACCAGTTCTCAATGAGAGCAGTTTTGCCAGTTGTTCTGCGTTTGGCAATGTCTGAAGACATTTGCAGTTATCATGATCTGGGGCGGGACATCTAGTGGATACTGGCACTAGATGACTACTGGTGTCTGATGGGTAGAGGCCAGGGATGCTGCTGGACATCCTTCAAGTCACAGGGACAGCCCCCTACAACCAAGAATTATCCAGCCCAAAATGTCAATGTCCTGAGGATGAGAAATCCTGCCTTACCAGTTGCATTTAGATGTTTATGATATGAGAGCCTGGAGAGGAGGATCCTGGAAGATGTCACTAGTGGTAATGCCTTAGGGAGGAAGAAACCTGGACTGGCTCCTGTGGCAAAGGCCTGTGGCAGAGAAGCTGGTGCATATGAGTCTTACAGAGTATTCCTGTGGGTGGGGCTGGGACCCCAGGAAAGGGATCTGAGCTCTAGGGGGCCTTGGTAAGACAGAACATTGAGTGGATCCAATTAGAAAGCATCAAGCCCAGTGGGAGGCCAGGGGGATGGACTGCCACAGTGAAAGAACTCACTAACTGAGGAAGAGGAATGATGGGGACAAGTCTGGAGAAAGATGGGGGTTTTAGATGAAGAGAAGGAGACTGGGGATCCTGAGGGGCAAGGAGAGAGGAAGCACAAACCCCACTACAGACCTGGGCTTCTTGGAGTAAGTTTCCAAGCTAACACTCATCTAGAGTCTGCTGGTTCTCGCCTTGCCTGTACAGTAAAATTACCTGAAAACCGAAAAACCAAGCTCACTGCCATCGAGTTGGTTCCAACTCATAGTGACTTCCATTAGGTTTCCAAGGCAGTAAATCTTTATGGAAGTAGATTGCCCTGTCTTCCTCCTGTGGAGTGGCTGGTGGGTTTGAACCACCAAACTTCTTGTTAGCAGTCAAATGGCTTAGGCACTATGCCTCCAGAAACTAAAAGTAAAATACTAACTGCCATCGAGTCATTTCCGACTCATAGTGACCCTCACTTGGTTTCCGAGGCTGTAAATCTTTACAGAGCAGATTGTCCTGTCTTCCTTCCGCAGAGCAGCTGGTGGGTTTGAACCACTGACCTTCCACTTAGCAGTCAAATACCAGAACTCCTTAAAATCACCTGAGGATATTTAAGAAGTACTGATACCTACACCCACCCTCAGAAGCAAGACAGGAATTGAATTAGTCTGATTTAGGGCCCCAGCAAGGAGTCCCTGAGTGGCTCAAATGGTTAAGTACTAGATTACCAGCTGAAAGGTTGGCAGTTTGAACCCACCGGAAGGTGCCTCAGAAAATAACACTGGTGATCTGCTTCAGAAAACTTTATAGAGTAGTTCTTTTCTGCACACATAGGATCATGTTGAGTCAAAATTGACTTGACAGCAGTTAAAAACAACAGCAAGACCCCAGAAGTGGAATTATAAATGCTCCTCAGGTATTCTGGGTTGAGAACCAGTGATCTAATCTAAGGGCTATATGCTCAGAGGCCTAAGGGGACAGGCCTTGTAAATGACGAACAGGCAGCCCCACCTGAAGTGTGCAGCCTCTGCTCAGTGGTAACCCACTGTTGCCTGGTAGAAATCTGGGTTCGATATTGCCCAGTCTTCTGATTTCTCGTTTTTTTTTTTTTTGAGAGAAGCCTAAAATCCAGATTTTGAATGCTAAGTCCAGATATTTAAAAATCTCTTGCCAAACAAAACATTTCTGCAGTATGTGTTTGGCCCTTGGGCTTTCAATTAGCAACCTCTGATCCAGTCCAGTGGTTTTCACACTTTTTTTTTTTAGCCGCAGGAGGTTTCCTCCAAACACTTTATTTTTGTGGAACCCTTTGTTGTTATTGTTGTTATGTGCCATCGAGTCAGACCCGACTTACAGTGACCCCTCCTTGGGTTTCCGAGGCTGTATCACTACAGAAGTAGATTGCCCAACCTTCCTTCAGAGGAGTGGCTGGTGGGTTTGAACCGCCAGCCTTCTGGTTAGCGATCAAGTGCCTTAGGCACTATGCTACCAGCGCTCCTATGTGGAACCCTTATAGAATAAGTAAATACAAGAAGAGCTTTGAATCTCTGGATAGCGCAAATGGTTAATATACAAGATAGCTAACAGAAAGGTTGGAGGTTTGACCCTACCCAGAGGTGCCTCAGAAGAAAGGCCCAGAAATGTACTTCTGAGAAACTAGTTACTGAAAACCCTGTGGAACCCAGTTCTACTCAGACACACAGGGGGTTGCCATGACTCAGAGTCCACTCAGTAGCCACTGGTTGGTTGGTTGAAGCAGAACTTTGGTGGGGGCAAGGCAGAGACACACTTAGTATTTCCTTCCATCCCTAAGGCAGATTTTTTTTTTTTTTTAAATTTATTGTGATTTGTGAAAGTTTACAGAGCAAATTCACTTTCCATGTAGCAGCTATCATGACATTAACTGCAATTTTCCACAATGCAACTGCTACCCTCCCACTTCCTCCCCATAGTTATGTCTTCCCTGTGTCCTTTCCTCCCATGTACTCCTGCCCCACATGCTTCTCCCTGTGCATGAACAGCCCTTCTATTCTCCCATGATTGATCTCTCCAAGGAGTGTATCTACCTAATGTAAATGTTCAGCTCATGTGCCTGTCTTTTGTTTGGCTGGAAGCCACAGGAGTGAGTTCAGTTCCAGACCTGAAGAGCTGCTAGGGGCCATGGTCTCAGGGGTCTTTTTTTTTTTTTTTTTATAATTTTGAGTTTTGTTCCAGATTGCTCTCCCACCCTATCCAGGATCTCCTACACCTAAGGCAGTTCTTAAGACTGTTCCTGAGGCCCCACTGGTTCTCAAGAACCTCTCTGGTCTACTTAATATATGAGGAAATAGAGGCGATTCAGAACACAGTTCAGCAGTAGAATTTCCTCCACAGGTCCATTTGGAAATGTGTGGGCATATTTGAAATTGTTACAGTGACAGAGGGAGCACTTGTCATTTAGTGGCTGGAGGCCAAGAATACTAAACTTCCTGCAATGTCCAGAACAGTCCCACATAATAAAGGATAGCCGCACCCAAAATGTCAATAGCTTCCACTGGGAAATACCAGGTGGGGAAAACCAGAGTGAGGACATCCGTTGGCAAGCTTGTGGCAACTGCATGCTAGAACTTCAGCCTCTGCCCAACACCAAAGGTTTGGAGGTTTTCATCTGTACTGTAAAAAGAGACCACTGGCCAGGGCTGGGCAAGCTCTACTCCAAAACTCAGGGTTGTTGTTGTTGTTACATGCTGTCGAGTTGGACCTGACCGCCTTGGGTTTCCAAGGCAGTATCACTGCTTATTTTAAAATAGAAGTCAAGTATCATCCTGAGATGGGGCAGACAAAGCGTAAAAAGCTACGTACTTTTTAGGAGAAGCAACTTTGGGTAAGGAGATGGGGGTCATGGAATCACTCCAGCCTGGTATAGAGGAGGCAGATCAATGCTGGAAGGAGTAGGGGTGCTGGAAAATGCTGAACTCAGAGCATTGCACAGGTCTGTTGGCTCCTGTCAGTCATTTAATCCTTGGGCCAAAATATGCCAGGCTCAAAAATAGGACTTAGCAGCAGAAGGTGAAAGGAGGGTGTTCCCCAGCACTCCAAGGAAAACAGAGCCAATGGAGGCATCATCTTCTTATTTTTGTCACCACAATGTCATACATTGTACAATTTTACCACTTATAAAGCCCTTAGCACAAAGTCATTCTCTCAATGACCTCAGTAACTATTACGCTAAAGCAGAATTATCCCCATTTTACAGGACAGGAAACAAGGCTTTGGTGAGATGCTAATGTGGTATCTTTTTTTTCAAGATGTGGTTTTGTATTTTTCTGCTTACTTTGCACATTCTCAGGAGGAAGGTCAAGGGAAGGAGTCTTTCTTCAGTTTGCAGGTTAGACCGGAGGTTCTCAGGGTTTGTTGGGTATCAGAATGACCTGGGGAACTTGGTGGAAAAAAAAAATACAAAGGCCCAGGCCCTTTCCAACCTCAAGATACCTGGGTCTCACTATTCTGTTTGAGCAGTCTAGATGATTCTGATACCTACCAACATGGCAACTAATCTAACTCAGGTCAACCAAACAAATTCTCTTATCATGTGCTAGATGCAGCAGCAATGTCAATACTAAATGCCTATTATTTCAAACAAGTATGCATTATTATTACATACTAAGTGCCTATTATTTCAGACAAGAAGCCCTAGTGGCACAGTGGTAAATCCATTCTGCTGCCAACCAAAAGGTCGGCAGTTCAAAATTACCAGCCACTCAGCTGAGACAGTCTTCTTCTGTAAAGATTTACAACATTGGAAACCCAATGTATGGGGTAGTTCTACTCTGTCCTGTAGGATCACTATGAGTTAGAATTGACTTGATGGTAGTCGGGGGGGGGGGGCGGCCGCTAATTATTTCAGGCAATGATGGAGAAGAGACAACATGCAGTGGTGTGCTGTTGGTATGCTGCCTCTCAGTAGGGGAGGGGGCGGCACTTATTTGTAGTATTTGCCTATTTCCATGAGGTGCCGTGGTGGTGCAGTGGTAAAGTGCTTGGCTGCTAACTGAAAGTTCAGTGGTTTGAATCCACAGGAGAAAGATGAGACAGTCTGCTTCTGTAAAGACTACAGCTTGGGGAACCCTATGGGGCAATTCTACTCTTTTCTAAAGGGTTGCTTTGAGATGGAGTTGACTGGACAGAAATAGATTTCATTTTGTTGCTGTTGTTATTGTTTTTTTTCTTTTTGCCTATTTCGATGGTATGAATACTTCTATCATGTCCGATTTCAAACTACCAATGTGACATCACTGAATGTGAAGTTGAGGAGAGCTTTGCACAATGTGATCTCATGAGATAGGATAAACCAGCTCCTGCACATATTTTTGTGTCCTATTTCCAAAGTTAAAGAGCTCTGGTGGCATGCTGGTTGGTGGTTCAAACCCACTAGCCACTCTGTGGGAGAAAGATGAGGCAATCTGCTTCCATTAAGATTGACAACCTTAGAAATCCTATGAGACAGTACTACTCTGTCAATCAGTTGGATTGACTTGATGGCATGAGGTTTTGTTTTTTTTTTATCTCCGAAGTTGGGGCATTTCTCCCTAAAAACATCCAGAGTTGTGGCATGGGACAGATTTGTGAAGAAAACAGGGAGGGCATGTTGTATAACAGCATCATTTTCAGGAAGAAAGAACATAAATACTACTTTTGTACCATAATCTTTGGAGAATGACAGACAGGACATTGAATCCCAACTTTGTGACTATTGGCTGTGTGACCCTGGACAAATTTCAACTTCACTGGGTCTCAGAAATCTCATATTTAAGATAGAAATAGAGGTTCCTGCATGGTGTAAAAGATTTGCACTAAGTTACTAAAAGATTGACAGTTCTGATCCACTCAGTGACACTGAAGAAAGGCCTGGCCATCTACTTCCATAAGATTACAGCCATTAAAAACCTTACAGTACAGTTCTACCCTGACACAATGGGTTCACCATGAGTTGGAATAGAGTCACTGACAACAGTTTAAGCTAGAAGTAATAATATATTCTTCAAAGGGAAAACATAAAGACTAAAGGATATGATATACATATAATAGTACTTGGCAACCAGTTGTACTCAATAAATGTTTATGTAGTTCCCTTTCTCTCCCACATTGCTCACATTTTGAGACCTAGAATGGACCCACAACTCTCCCCACCTGGAAGCCTTGCGGAGGAAGTGGGTCTCAGAGAGGGCAATTGGTTTGGTCTGGAAACCACAGACACTTGGCATCAGTACACTCCAGCTGCCCCATCCCCTCAAAGCATGTGCAAGTCAGTCTCCAGAGACCAACCTAGAAGCCAAACTATACAAGTTCTGTGTGTTCACATCAGAGTGATTTTGTCATGGTCACTCTCTGTACAAAATTTGACAAAAGAAGTCCAGAGACATTTTGCATAAACAAACTTGGTTTTCCTCTTAGAAAGTCGCTTTCACCTTTTGCTGCAGATAACAGAAATATTTAAAGCTATGGATTGTATCTCTGCATCCTCTTCCCTTCACACCAGCTAATGTGTTTTTCTCTTCTCTTGGCGGGCTCCATTTCCCACATGTTCTCCCAAGCTCTTCCTCTTGCCTCCTCAGGACTTCCCACAACAAACCTGCATGCTTTGGCACAGGAGCAGGCAGAGGCTGCTGAAATACATTCCGGATATGCTGTTGGCTGTGTTTATCAGCCCCAGCCCAGGCTCCTGTGACTGAAGCAATGGGCTGAGGCCACTGTTGACATGGCTTCAGCTTGCCTGAGCCCCGTCTCTGAGAGCTACCTACCCATCTGGCCTGAGGAGACACAATCTTCCTCCCAGCTTTGCCATTAATTCACTGTGTGGGTCCCAGGCAAAACTCTTCCTCTCAGTGCCTCAGCTTCCTCATCATGGAAAATGACAACAATAACCTGTAACTTCCTGTTTAGTCCCCATTGTTAGGTTGTTGTTAGGTGCCATTGAGTGGGCTCCGACTCATAGTGACCCTATGTACAACAGAACAAAACACTGCCCAGTCCTGTGCCAGCCTCACAATCGCTGTTATGCCAGAGCCCACTGTTGCAGCCTCTTTGTCAATCCATCTCTTTGAGGGCTTTCCCCTTTTTCACTGACCCTTCACTCTACCAAGCATGATATCCTTCTCCAAGGAGTAGTCCCTTCTGACAACATGACCAAAGTAGGTGAGATGAAGTCTGGCCAGTCTCTCTTCCGAGGAGCATTCTGACTGCACTTCTTCCAGGACAGATTTGTTAGTTTTTCTGGCAGTCTATGGTCCTTTCAGTATTCTTCACCAACACCACAACTCAAAAGCATCAACTCTTCTTTGGTCTTCCTTATTTATTATCCAGTTTTCATAAGCATATGAGGCTATTGAAAATACTGTGGCTTAGATTAGGTACACCTTAGTCTTCAAGTGACATTTTTGCTCTTCAACCCTTTAAAGAGGTTTTTACAGCAGATTTGCCCAGTGAATTATGATGTCTGATTTCTTGCCTGCTGCTTCCATGTTGTTGACTGTGGATCCAAGTAAAATGAAATCTTTAACAACTTCAATCTTTTCTCCTTTTAAAGTGATGCTGCTTATTGGTCCAGTTATGAGGATTTTTGTTTTCTTTATGTTGAGGTGTAATCCATATTGCTAACTATACTCTTTAATCTTCATCAGTTAGTGCTTCAAGTCTCTTCACTTTCATCAAGCAAGGTTGTGTCATCTGCATACCACAGGTTGTTAATGAATCTTCCTCCAATCTTGATGCCACATTCTCCTTCATATAGTCCAGCTTCTCAGATTATTTGCTCAGCATACAGATTGAATAAGTGTGGTGAATGGATACAAGCCTGACACACTGCCATCTTGATTTTAAACCATGAAGCATCCTTTTGTTCAGTTTTATTCATGACAGCCTCCAGGTCTATGTACATGTTCCTCACGAGCACAATTAAGGGCTTTGGAATTGCCATTCTTTTCAACGTTATCCATAATTTGTTATGATCCATGCAATCAAATTCTTTTGCATAGTCAATGAAGCACAAATAAACATCTTTCTGATATTCTTTGCTTTCAGCCAAGATCCATCAGACATCAGCAATGATATCCTTCATTCCACATCCTCTTCTGAATCTAGCTTGCTTTTCTGGAAGTTCCCTATCAATATACTACTGCAACCATTTTTTAATTATCTTTAACAAAATTTTACCAGCCTGTGATATTAATGACACTGTTCAGTAATTTCCACATTCTGTAGGATCACTTTTCTTTGGAATGCGTACAAATATGGATCTCTTCCAATCAGTTGGCCAGGTAGCTATGTTCCAAATTACTTGGCATAGATAAGTAAGAGCTTCTAGCATGGCATCCATTTGTTGAAACATTTCAATGGTTATTCCATCAATTCCTGGGGCTTTTTTTTTTTTTTTACCAATTTTTTGAGTGCAGCTTCTACTTCTTCTTTCAATACCATTGGTTCTTGATCATATGCCACCTCCTGACATAAATGAAAATCAACTAATTCTTTCTTGTGCAGTGACTCTATGTGTTTGTTCCATCTTTTCTTGATGCTTCCCCATTATTCAATATTCTGTCCATAGAATCCTTCAATGTTGGAACTGAAGGCTTGAACTTTTTGTTCAGTTTGTTCAGCAAATGCCAAGCATGTTCTTCCCTTTTGGTTTTCTAACTCCAGGTCTTTGCACATTTCATTACAATAATTGACTTTGTCTTCTCCAGCTCCTCTTTGAAATCTCTTGTTCAGCTCTTTTATGTTGTCATTTCTTCCATTTGCTTTAGCTACTCTTCATTGAAGAGCAGGTTTCAGCATTGCTTCTGACATCCATTTTAGTCTTTTCTTCCTTTCTTGACTTTGAAATGACCTTTTGCTTTCTTCATGTATGGTGTTCTTAATATCATCCCACAGCTCATCTGGTTTTCAGTCATTGGTGTTCAATGCATCAAATCTGTTCTTCAGATGGTCTCTAAATTCAGGTGAGATATAATCAAAGTCATATTTTTGCTCTCATGGACTTGTTTTAATTTTATTCAGCTTCAACTTGAACTTGCATATGCGCAGTTGATGATCTATCCCATGGTCACCTCCTGGCCTTGTTTTGGCTGAAGATATTGAGATTTTCCATCACCTCTTTCCACAGATATAGTTGGTCTGATTTCTGTGTATTCCATCTGGCAAGTTCCATGTGTATACCTGCCATTTGCATTGCTTAAAAAAGGTATTTGCAATGAATAAGTCATTGGTCTTACCAAATTCTATCACACAATCTCTGGCATAGTTTCTATGACCAAGGCCATATTTTAGAACAACCAATGATTCCTTGTTTCCAACTTTCACATTCCTATCACCAGTAATCATCAATACAGCTTGATTTCATGTTTGGTCAATGTCAGCCTGCAGAAGTTGATAAAAATCTTCAATTTCTTCATCTTTGGCTTTAGTGGTTGGTATATAAATTTGAATAGTGGTAGTAGTAACTGGTCTTCCTTGTAGGTGTATAGATGTAATCCTAATACTGACAGCATTATACTTCAGGATGTTGTTGTTGTTGTTATGTGCTGTTGAGTTGGACCTGACTCATAGCGACCCCTCATTAGGTTTTCGAGGCAGTATCACTACGGAAGTATATTGCCCCATCTTCCTTCTGAGGAGTGGCTAGTGGGTTTGAACCACCAGCCTTCAGGATAGATCTTGAAATATTCTTTGTGACAATAAATGTCATGTCATTCCTCTTCCATTTGTCATTCCTGGCATGGTAGATCATATGTTTGTCTGATTCAGAATGACCAATATCAGTCCATTCCAGCTCACTATTGCCTAGGATATTGATGTTTATGCATTCCATTTCATTTTTGGCAACTTCCAATTTTCCTACATACATACTTATGCAACTTCATACATTCCATGTTCTGATTATTAATGGATGTTTGCAGCTGTTTCTTCCCATTTTGAGTCATGTCCCATCAACAAATGAATGTCCTGAAAGCTTTACTCCATCCATGCCATTAAAGTGAACTCTACTTTGAGGAGGCTGCTCTTGCCCAGTTGTATTTTGAATGCCTTCTGACCTGAGAGGCTCATCTTCTGGCAATATATCAGACAATGTTTCAGGGATATTCACAAAGTTTTCCAGCAATATGTCATATAATATTTCACTGCTATTCATAGGGTTTCACTGGCCAATTCTTTGAGAAGTAGATGGTCCCTTCCTTCTTCTGAGTTGGTCTTAGTCTGGAAGCTCCACTGAAAGCTGTCCACCATGGGTGACCCTGCTGGTATTTGAAATACTGGTGGCACAGCCTCCAGCCTCACAGCAACACACAAACCACCACAGTACAACAAACTGACAGATGAGTGGTGGTTTGGCTCTATAACAAATGAAGTATAACAGTGCAAAGAATAGGAATTCCAGAACATTTAATTATACTCATGCAGAACCTGAACATAGATCAAGAGGCAGTCATTTGAATAGATCATGGGGATACTGTGTGGTTTAAAATCAAGAAAAGTTGCATCAAGGTTGTGTCCTTTCACTATAATTATTCAATCTATATGCTTAATAAATAATCCCAGAAGGTGGACTATAGAGGCATCATGATTGGAGAAAGGCTCATTAATTTCCTATGATCCGCAGCCATACTTGCTGAAAGTGAAAAGGACTTGAAGCACTTACCGATGAAGATCAAAGACTACAGTCTTCAATATGGATTACACCTCAACACAAAGAAAACAAAAATCCTCAACTTGACCAATAAGCAACAACATGATAAATGGAGAAAATATTTAAATTGTCAAGAATTTCATTTTCCTTGGATCTAAATCAATACCCATGGAGGCAGCAATCAATAAATCACACATCATATTACACTGGAAAAATCTGTTGCAAAAGACCTCTTTAAAGGGTTAAAGAGCAAAGATGTCACTTTAAAGACTGAGCTGTGCTTGATCCATGCATGTGAGGGCTGGACAATGAATAAGAAAGACTGCAGAAGAATTGATGCATTTGAATTATGGTGTTGGGGAAGAAAATTGAAAATATCATGGAGTATCAGAAGAATAAATAAATATGTCTTGGAAGAAGTACAACCAGAATGCTCCTTAGAAGCAAGGGTGGCAAGACTTCATCTAGAGCATTTTGGACATGTTATCTGGAGGAATTAGTCCTGGAGAAGGACATAATACTTGGGAATATAAAAGGTCAGCAAAAAAAGTGGAAGACCCTCAATAAGATGGATTGACACAGTGACTGCAACAATGGGCTTAAACATAACAACAATTGTGAGGATGGTACAGGACCAGGCAATGTTTTATTCTGTTGTACATAGAATCACTATGAGGAATTCCAGTCTTGAGTTACTAAGATCTGTATGAACAGAAAGAACACTCATAAGGTTGTTTATCCCATTGTCTCATTTCACCAATGAAGAAACTAAATCCAAAAAGGGAGAGTCACCCTAGGCTCCCTGGCAGTTTGGTGACAGAGCATAATGCCCAACCTCATGCTATTTCCCCTGCAGTCTGCAGCCTTTCGCTTTCCTGAAGTTTCTTTAGCACAGGGATTGCTTGTTATTGGAAAGCTCAGGCAAGAAGAGGGTGTGGACACAAATGTACATTATGTTCCCTGACCATGTTGTATAGGACACTAGGGACAGCCCAGCTTCCCTGAAGCGTTACTTTCCTGAAAAGTTTTGTGTAGATCAAATGCTTGTTTTCCTACTCCATCCAGTAAGTCAGCTTCTGGTGGGTGAGTCAGTTTGGCTCATGGCTGGGAGTCTGTGCCACAGCTTTGTCTTTTTGCTGGCTATGGGATTGTATGCATATGAACTTTGAGATACATCAAATGTTATACAAAGACAAGTATAACATGTGTGTGTGTGTGTGTACACACACACATATATAGTATTCTTATGCTTGTATAAGTGAACCATAAAAACCCACTGCCATCAAGTCAATTCTGGAACTTGAGTTTTCAAGGTGGTAAATCTTTACAGAAGCAGATTGCCCTGTCTTCTTTCTACAGAGGGCCTGATGGGTTTGAACCACCAACCTTCTGGTTAGCAGTCAAATGTGTTAACTACTACACCTTATATACAAGGACGTTAGCTATATTATATATTTATGTGTATGTAATTATATTATCTATGTATTTATGTGTATACACAAACACATAAATATTACACTTAACTCTATGTATATACAAATATAAGGAGCCCTGGTGGCACTATGGTTAAATGCTCAGCTGCAAACCAAAAAGTTGGCAGTTCAAACCCACAGGCTGCTCCATGGGAGAAAAGACCTGGTGTACTTTTCCCATAAAGATTACAGCCTAGGAAATCCTAATGGGTCAATTTTACCATGTCATATAGGGTTGCTATGAGTCAGAATGGACTCAATGGCATATATGTATTACATACATATATGAATGCAGGATGCATATAATAAAAACATAGGTATGTATACATTGTGTGTGTGTGTGTGTGTGTGTATACATCCTCATTAAATCACTTTCTTTATTTGTATTCTGTCCTTTGGTTACTACCCCTATTGATATTTGGGATCAGATAATTCTTTGTCTTGGGGGTTACTTTGTGCAGTTTTTATTAGTTTGTTTTGATTAAAAAAAAAGATTACATTTTTTAAAATTTACATTTCTTTGATTCTTTGTGAGAGTGAATATGTTTTAACATATCTGCTAATGACTTAGTTTCCTCTTTTGTAAATTGTGCTTATGTACAAATATGTATTATCAATTGGATGAGACTGTTTTTTACATTGATTTGTGAGGGCTTTTGTTTATTAAGTGTATTAAATCCCTTTCCTGGTTTCATATTTGCCTTTTAATTTTCCTTCTACTTTAAAAATATACCACACAAGGTTTTTATTATTATGTGAGCAATTTTATCCTGTTTTACATTGAGATTTCCTCCATTGCTTTTATGATAAAAAAATTTGAAATTGGGGGTGGGAGTCCCAGTAAGATGATGGAATAAGCAGACAAACTACACAGATTGTCTTCAACAAAGAAAAGAGGAACCAATTAACACAGATATAGAAGATAATCCTGGAGCCCTGAGGTTTGAAGGGAAGGATATAGAAGTAGACTAAACTCCAACTAATAGAAGAACCTGCATGAAAACACCAAAAAAGAAGACATACAGAGTTGCAGACTACCAGCAATGGCACAGACAGCTTGGACACTGCCAAGTGATGTAAGGACCTAAGAATTAATCTAAAAATTGGTCCTGCTAGCCACAGGGCACATGGAGGATTTTACTGGTGACTGGTGAATGAAAGGGGAAGCAGCAAAGAGAGAGATGGGGTGAGCTGTGGACTTTGGCCTGTCAGTAAAGCACCCCCATTTTGAATGTTTACAAGTGGCTCGACCATTTTGGATATTTAAAGGGACAGCCTTCTCTCAGAGTCCAGGGACCTAAGAATAGGCTCCACTTAAAAGGAACCACAAGGACATTCTGGATGTGAACAACTGGAAAGCTAACAGAGGTCTAAATACTACAATGTCACAATGTCTCAGAGACAACAGACGTCACCCACACAACAAACCAAGATAAAGCAGGAGAAATAAGGGAGCAGGATACAGACCTAGAACACATCCCTGAGGAGGAAGCAGCATTGGAAGACCTGGATATGGAATTCAAAAGAATTATACTTGTTGTTGTTGTTATGTGCCCTCGAGTCAGACCTGACTCATAGTGACCCCTCCTTGGGTTTCTAAGGTGGTATCACTATGGAAGTACATTGCCCAACTTTCCTTCCTAGAAGTGGCTGGTAGGTTTGAACTGCCAGCCCTCTGGTTAGCAGCCAAGTGCTTTAGGCACTATGCTACCAGAGCTCCTAGAATTATACTTAGGTATCTGCAAAGGATTGAGAGACAGATCAAGGAAAACACTGATAAAATTAAGGAAAAAACAGACAAAACCCTAGAACAATATCAGAAGAAAATACAAGAACAAAATAACAAAATAAATGAAAAATTTGAAATGATACAAAATCTACAGATAGAAAGACATTAGATTAATACTAAATTGTCAGAAATAGATAACACATTCAAAGAGAAAAGGAGTAGAATCGATTCAATGTAAGACAGATTAATGAGATTAAAGACAAATACCTGAATAATTCTTTGGAAAGGGATCAAGAATGATATACCCAGCAAAATTGTTCCTCAAATATGATGGTAAAATTAGGGGATTACCAGATAAGAAGAAATTAAGGGAATTTGTTAAAACCAGACCAACCTTACAAGAGATAATAAAGGGAGTCCTTTAAACAGAGAACCAATAATAGCAAACAACAACCAACCATTAATACACAGATGACGTAACCCAGAAATCAACACAGCCATGGAAGTATCCAAAGTAAAATAACCTTATAAGATTGAAAACAGGGAACCAGAGATATCAATTGGTAAATGAGGACAACTACACACCAGAAAGAGGGAAAAATAGTGTAGTTACAGAACTTCTAAATGGTGAGGAAGTCAGGAGACTGTTCTAAACCTGGAGAGAAAATTATAAATCACAGGGTAACCTCAAAGAAAAATGATAAATCTTCACATCACAATAAAAAAGAGGACAAGCACAAATATTTAGCAAAAACTAAAACAATAGCAACAAATGAAATGAAAATATGATTAATAAACATAATGAGCTCAGCACAGAAAATTAAATGGAACAAAGAAACCAACAACACCATGAAAAAAGCACATAACAATATGACAGGAACCAATTCATACTTGTCAATAATTACACTGAATGTCAATGGATTAAATGCACCACCCAAGAGACAAGAGAGTTGCAGACTGGATAAGAAAACAAAACCCATCAATATGCTGTCTACAAGAGACACACCTTAGAGACCAAGACAAAAATAAACTAAAAATCAAAGGCTGGAAAAAGATACATCAAACAAATGGGAACTAAAAAAGAGCAGGGGTGGCAATATTAATTTCTGATAAAATAGACTTTAAGACCAAAACCACCATAAGAGACAAGGAAGGACGTTATATAATGATTAAAGGATCAATTGAACAGGAAGATATAATCATAATAAATATCTGTGGACCCAATGAAAGAGCCCCAAAATACAGAAATCAGACTTTAACAGATTTAAAAGGCAATTAGATGATTCCACAGTCATAGTAGGAGACTTTAATACACCACTTTCAAT